>NW_667406.1:0-25630 GCF_000006425.1 Cryptosporidium hominis TU502
GAGAAGCCTGGATCTTTTACATCCACTTTGGTTGTCAAGCTAGTGGATTCTAATGATCGTGAAGTTACTTTGGCTCAAGGTAGGCTTAAAACAATAATTAATGTTTTTAGTATTCCAAAACCAAAAGCAATTTTACCAAACGGAAATAGTACAAATCTTGGATTATCTTTTATGGGATTAGAAGGAACAAAAACATTGATTCCAATTTCTAATTCAGGTATTGGTACCTTAGAATATATGGTTGAATTTGTCAATATGGAAGGAGAATTAGGATCTAAAAGAAAAGGAAAGTTTAAAGTATATCCACCATTGGGTACCATATTAACAGTAGGTGAGGATCAGACAAACAAGGATCTTCAAGTGAGTTGTATTCCACACTCTTTAGAAGGATTTATAAGTGGTCATTTAATGTTGAGATATAACAAAGGAGGAATGTCATCTTCATCTTCTTCTTCATTTTCATCAAATAAGATATCAGCCAAGTCTACAAAGATACCATATGTAAGAAGTAACTTATTTACAGAGACATCTTCAATAATAAATACTCTATCAAATAATATTATATCCCCAAATAGTAACTATATCTTGTCATCATCTTCATCAAGTTCATTCCCAGTTGGAACTGAAAGACTTGCAATCAAACTTTATTGTAAAGGATATGGAATAGAAATTCGTCCTCCTTCAATTAATAGAGTAATTAGGATTCCAGAAACAACAATTTCTGGTTTCATATTATTTAAAGGATTAGAGAATTCATTTAAGCCTAGAATTTACTTAAGATTTAAGTCTTTAAGAGATCCAAGTTCAACAGGATTTGAAAGAGAAAGTAAAAGAAAAGATTATTCAAGAAGTAGTACTTCTATTAAAGATCTATCTCCATCAAAATCTTACTTTAAGATGGTTCTTTCTGGAGAGAATCTTCCTTCTAAGAAGAGGATTATTCATAGATTAGAAGGAATGGATTCTGAAGAAGGTAAAAATAAGTTATATGTATCTTTAGATGATGTGATTTTACCCAAGGCTAATGTAAAGTTTGATTGGGTAAATATTGGAGTTAATCAAGAAATAATTCTCACAGACTTATCTAACTCAGATGATGGAGTACAAAAAGTAAATCTTCCAAGAAGTTGGTACTTTCTTGGGGAGAAGATTGACGAGATTTATGTCTCAGTAAATGGATTTATTTCTTTCAGTCCAATATATAGTGAAGCATTTGTACCAGCATTACCCTCATATGCTCCTCCTCATGGTATTTTAGCCCCTTTATGGACAGATTTCACAACAAGAGGAAGAAGAGAGAATACAAAAATTGTGACATTCTTAAAGACTGAAGAAGATGAGGATTTTGGAGGGGGATTTGGTAGTGGAGTTGGTAGTAGATATAGAAGAGAGGAAAGACTAGAGTATGAAGAAGAGGATGAAGGAGAAGAAAAGGAGGAGGGGAGGAAAAGGAGGTGGGAGTTTGTAATAGAATGGAGAAATGTATTTCTAAAATCTGAACAATACAATTCAAAATCAGCAACATTTCAATGTGTGTTGAACAGTAATGGATCAGTGAAATTCAATTATTTGAGTATTCCCTGGGAGGATTTAGAAGATTCTAGAGGAATTTCATCCTCAGAGAAAGGAAGTTTGGCAATTAGTAGAATTTCATCTTCAACAATGCTTGGATGGGAAAGTATTGATGGGATAAGAGGTAAGTTATATTAAGTTTTTTTTAAATAATAGAGAAACAGAATTAACTAACTAATTTCTATATTAATATCTTTAGGAGTTGGAATACCATGTACTGAAAAGTTTCCTACATCAGAATTTTCAATAGAATTGTATCCAGAGAATCCAAAGGTTCCTTGGTTTCAACTTAGTGAGACAACTGTTCCTCCTTTACAAAGAGCTCAAATGATTTACAAAGTTGGTTGGAAAGCTGTAATTCCCTCCACTTTTGAAGATCAAACCTTCAAAGGCCAGATTCAAGTATCTTCATCAGATGGAGCAGCCTCAATAATCCCAGTTTCTATCACTGCAATTAAAGAAAAGGTCAACCAGGTTCAATCATCTTCTAAAGATTTGGAGGAAGAAAAGGATGATGAGGAGGAAAAGGAAATTGGGACTTCAAGAGAAGCAAGAGATGTTGAAGAAAATGAATTTGGTAGGTTAGATTCATGAATGATTGGAAGGATTAGCTAAATAGAATGGGGAGAGAAAGAAGGGAAGAAAGAAAGTGAGAGAAAGGGGAGAAAAGTAAGAAAGGAAAGAAAAAACATATTTGAAATATTTATTTAGCT
Organism: Cryptosporidium hominis TU502; assembly: GCF_000006425.1. Taxonomy (NCBI): domain Eukaryota; phylum Apicomplexa; class Conoidasida; order Eucoccidiorida; family Cryptosporidiidae; genus Cryptosporidium; species Cryptosporidium hominis. The sequence goes on from NW_667406.1 coordinate 2,286, forward strand.
GAGGAAGTCATTTATCAAACCTATCGCAATCTCAAAGAGATTTTTATTAAGTCAAATTTCCTATAGTAAATCCACCAAAAACATGCTCAAAATTTATACCTATATATTAGATTCATTAGTTATAATTTAAAAAAAATCGCTATCAAGTAAAAAAATTAATTCTGTCAATATGAAGAAGAAAAATCTTGTATTATTATTTTGTCTCGTCTCGTCTCGATAGCATTTAATTTGATATTATGTAGAGTTTTAAATTTATTTTTCTGTTATTCTGATTTCTATGTTGGATATTCCCGCCAAAAGACTCATGATGAAATTTAATATTCAAATAATTTGTTGAATCTACAATAATAAAAGAAATTTATTATTGTAATAGAAGAAGAAAAAATCCAATATAAATATTTGTATTGGAATAAATATAATCAATTGTTTAGTTATTATTGTTTATTATTGTTTTCTTTTTATTTTGAAAAATTAATTTTTTTGTTAATGTACATGTAATATGCATGTATGCATGTATATTTGATTTAACTTGAAAATATAGAAATTTTGGCGGGAATTTTGGGCCATTTTTTAATATTGAAGAAAAAATGGTAATATAATAAATAAAAAATGATCAATTCAAAAAATTTGAATGAACTTTTAAATCGAGAAATTTGTGAAAGTGATGAAATAAAAGCAATAATGTAAGTTTGAGCTAGGTTGTCTCCATTTCTCTATCAACAGAATAATATATATTGTATAAGTATTTATAAATATTAAATAAATATAAATATTTATTTCAATAATTCTTTGAACCCTACAAATTAAAAGCTTTGAGAGGTTGTGTGTATGTATTGGAAATATTATCCTTACAATAAATAATTTTTTTGGGTGGGATATATTTCAGTTAGAAATAACAAAATTCCAAATGAAATTTTGGGATTATTTTTAGTTATATTTCACAGGACTTCAACACTATGATTTGACATATTTGAAATATAATCAAGGAGGCTACTCATATTTCTTTAAGGAAACAAGCAAATAACTAAATTGTTTTATTTTAGCTTAGTAAATAAAGAAGGAGGTATTTTTTCTTTGGGAATGAAAAAGGAAAATTCAGAAACAAATTCACAAATTAATCATATTTCTTCAGTATTAGTTAGCTCTTTTAACGAATATAATTCTAATAATCACACTAATTAAAGACTTTTATTTAGAAAGTTCGAATGGGAAATTTATTATTGGTCATACACACTTTAAAAATCTATTCCTAATTGTATGGTTTGAATACAATGCTTCTATTGGAAAAGTACATATTAAGTTTAACAACATTAATAATGCTTTATCTGGATAATGAAATTAGTTAAGTTATCTCAACAATTTTTTAAAATATAATAATAAAGAAATTGAATAATTGTTCACATATAATTACGTGTTTTTTGCATGCGTGCATGCATTTGGAATTAATGTGGATAATAATATATAAGAAAAAATGCCACGTAATAAAACGGTAAAAGTGACGAATCAGGGTTTAAAGAATAATCATAATAATGAGAAGAAAAAGAAACTTTAAGAATTAGTATAAATTAATTAAAACTAGAATTTGATAAAATTATATTCATTTTTGTGATAATTTTCTTTTTTTGTTTTTATTAGTAACCGTTTTGCTATTAGATTTTAAATCATTTTGAAGAGTATTCTTAACTTGATTAAATGCTGAATGTTGGCCAATTAGTGAAGAACAAGATTTTAATAAATCCTTTTTTGCAGATTCTCTAGTTAAATCCTTTTCTTTTTTGCTTTTTATCCACTTTTTTCTTGGCCTGGATTCAATATCTTTTTTATGTAAAAGAATATTTTGCGCTTTATTTACTTGCATCTCGGCAATTCTAAGTTCTTTTTCTGTAATATCTGCTTTTATTGCATCTTTGACTTGTTTTTCAGAATTAGATATTTTTTCAACCCATTGATTAATGTTATTAGTAGCAAGAGTTCTCTTCTTCATAATTGAAGATACATTTTCTTTTTTGTCTCTTCCTGCAACAGAAGACTTATTACCTGCTCTAAGTACCTGTTTCATTAAAGCTTTTAACTGGCTTCTTTCACTTTGAGTGTAAATTGTAATGCAATTACCTTTAGATCCAATTCTTGCAGTTCTTCCAACTCTATGAATATATCTAGAAGCTTCTAATGGAATAGTGAAATTGATAACTGCAGAAACATCTTGTACATCCAATCCTCTTGCTGCTAGTTCGCTAGCAAATAAAATATCAACTTGTCCAGATTTAAACTTTGAAAAATTTTCTAAACGTTTTTCTTGTGGTAAGAATCCATGTAACTCTGTTGATGACAATCCAAAAATATTTCCTAAAATTGCACATCTATGAGCTTCTTTTTTAGTTTGGAAAAAGACTATAACCCTTTTTGTAAATATCTTATTTAAAATATAAAACAAAGCGCCTTCTCTTTCTTCTTCTTTAGTAATCTCAAGAAATTCTTGTTCTAATGTTGATGATAAACCTGTAATGGATAATAATTCTGATTCTCCTGAACTTCCTGCAGATTTGATCCCTGATTTGAGACCAACTGTAGATACTTTGCATGGATTATTTAGAGCCAATAAAGCTAAATCTGTTACACTTCTACTTAATGTTGCTGAAAATAACATTGTCTGGCGAGTTCTAGATGAATATTTAAGAATTTCCAAACATTCTTGACGAAATCCCATATCCAATAATCTGTCAGCTTCATCCAATATAATTATTTCCAATAATTCTAACTGTATACTTAATGTATTTAATAGCATATCCAAAATTCTTCCTGGTGTTGCTATAACAATATGTGGTTGACATTTAAGTATTCTTTCTTGCTGTTGAATATTCATCCCACCTGTTACTACTGCCCTGGTTATCACTGGGCAATATTTTGTCAAAGATTCTAATACTCCAAAGCATTGCATTGCTAGCTCACGACTTGGCAATAATACCAACACCTTTGTACCAACTGCTCCACCAACTCTTCCCAATGATGATACCCTGGAATTTCGAACATATGGTGACCTCAATAATCTTTCCAATGCAGGTAATAAAAATGCTGCTGTCTTTCCGCTTCCTGTTTCTGCCTCAGCCATAATATCTCTTCCCGATAATGCCAATGGAATTACCTCCTTCTGAATTAATGTTGCTTCTACAAAGTTCAAATCACTTAATGCCTTTAATAAAGGCCTACTCAACTCTAAAGAACTCCACATCTTTATTTTCTCTCTCCTCTTTATTTTGACTTGGAATAAATAATTGTCAGCTTTTACATTTATTAAACCCCGCCGGCGCCAGACAGTTTATATTATTTATTCTAAATGAATGTATATATACTGGAATAACAAATTATTTAAATAACGATTAATATGAGTATTACTCTTCTGGGCGTTCAATTTGCTCCTTCCCTTGTTCCATTTTTGCCAATAGGTCGTATTCTTTTACTAGTTCCTCCTCTATTGTTCTGATATTTAAAGTACCTTGCTGATATGCCCGAATTATATCCTCAATATTAGCATGCTTAAATATTTTATGGGAAGTCAATGCTTCTCTTGAAGAAGGATAACTTGGAAGACCAATGTAGTCCTGCTGATTAAATTTGAATCTACAAACTGCTTTTTTTGTAGAGGCGTCATATTCAAACTTGAATCTAGAAATATAAATAGTTGGGAAGAAATAAGAGTAAATAGTTTGATATAATTTTAACTATTGTTTAAGAACATATTAATTAAAACTTACCCTTCAGCATGCTCACAATCCAATTCATAAGGAAGCCTAATAAGTCTGAAACACTTTCTTTTTTTTAACGTGTAACCAGGTGGGCATCCTGAAATTTGTTTTTTGAAATATTTGTATACATTAATTAACTGAATATGTTTACACACTTACCCTTTACTATTGCTCTGGCTCTATTTGCCAAACATGTATATATTGGATGAGGTTCATATTCTGGTGTATCCCAATTTCCTATTTCCATCCCTAATTTTGGTCTTGGATGTGGACAGCGTAACTTTGGCTCATGTGTTCTTAGTTTTAAACATACATTTAATTCTCCATCCCAAAACCATCCAGACTGTTCTCCCCCACATCTTCTATCAAAGTCTGGAACAACTGTTACTTTGGTTTCGCATGTTGCTTTTGAGTTATCAAAAGAACTAACTAACTTTGCGCCTTTAGGGCATTGCATTACATACTTAGCAGGTTGTGGTGCCCTAACTATTGGGCAATACTTATTATCTTTGTGACTACATTCTGTTTTATACTTTTCTCTTCCCAAAGAATCTGTTACAGGAATTTTTATTGGTCTCGAATACAATTTCCTCACACACCTTTTAACTTGCAATTGTTGCTGACCCACCGATTTCAACTCAAATCCTTCAGGGCAAATCCTTCTAGGCGGAGTATAGGTTGAGTAATTTATGCATAAATCCTCACTATTCAATCTAAAGCTTTAATTTACCTGAATTAACCAAATCTCATAATTCATTTCAATTGCACTTACTATCCATGACAATACTTTTCGTAATCTGAAATCATTGTTCCAATGCAATATCCATCTACCAATGTTGAATTACCTATACAAGGCTTTACAAAGAAATATTAATTTCCATGTTGTTATTAAATTTATATTAGCTGGAAATCCTTCATATTACTTACCTTATAAATTGGAACTGCCTCATCATTCTTATCTATATAAGTACACGAATTATACTTTGAATCAAATGAGCCCTTATAACAAACTTTTCTTGCTGGAATAGTTAGTGATATACTTGGATCTCCAAGTATTGTAACTGGAGGTGCTCTTGTAAGAATTGGCTCTCTTCTTGAATTCCTAAATTCTGGTACAAATCCTGTTACATTTCTGCCATTTCCTTCAACATGGATACATAAATACAATAAACATACTAGAATAACTGCTTGTAAACGCTCAAACTCCTTTTTGCTCATCATTACTAGTAATTCCAACTTTTCATACTAATTGCTAAATTTGACTGATTTATTTAAACATTTTTGCGAGCTTACTTATTGAATTTTCTAATTGGAAAATAATTACCTCTTTTTAATTTATGTGAAAATATGCATTTTTTAAAATCAATTAAAGAGTCATATTATAACTTTTATGATTAGTCATTATTAACGAAAAATTTTCTTTAAAATATTTAATTACATTCTTTAATCTATTATTATTTATTTGTCCACATTATTGCACACATTCCTATACCGGTGTTTGCATGCATAAAATATGCCATGCAAATTTAAAACTTCATGTGGATAGAAAATATTTATTAATGAATCTGGTGGCATCTTTCTAAGATCAAAATAAATTATAATTAAGTCTTACAGTTAATTGTTGATTTTTTTTTTTTTTTTATGGGTAATTTTTTCATAAACTTTTGGTTAATTATACCGTTCCCCCACTATACTTAATGGATAAGTAGGAGTTAAGTTGGAATAATTAAAATAATAAATAAACTTATATATATGTATATATATGTATGAACTTATCTAGTAGATTAAAAGTATCTAAAACTGGTCAAAATAATTACTTGATATTTATTCAATGCCTAACGATTTCAGTAAAAGTAAAGAGAACAACGATCTCTTTGACATTCTTGAACTTGATGAGGAAACAAAAAATGAGCTCATTAAAAATGATATAAAAACAATTCAACAGCTTTTATTAGATAACCTAAGAAAAAAAGGGTTAAAAAGCTTTCAAGAAGCAAGGATTTACTCAAAATGTAGAGAAAAAATTACATGCTTCCCTAATAACGTCACAGAAGACCAAAAAATTAACCTTTGTGGTATTGGTATTGAAACTGGATTTGTAACCGGTAAAAAATTATTAGAGGAAGCTAGAGAAAACTGGTCCCAGAATGGAGACTTAAGATCGCATATAAACCTAGGATCCGATATACTCATGGATTTTTTTGATGGAGGATTTCTTGCAGGTGAAACCACTGAACTTTTTGGGCATGATCTACCAGTTATCAGAAGGGTTGTTCACTGGATTATATCAAATACTATGTTTAACTCAACATTAGAAAGTTTAAATGTTGAAACGGAGTTAGAAGGAATTTCTCCATATCAAGTTATTTACATTCAAACAACCGACAATAGCTTTGATCCAATTTTCATGAAGAAATGTTTTCAAAGACTGTGTGGAGAACTTGAAATGACTCAAAACTCACAATATTCAACAGAAATTAGTCATAATATGGAACTTCTCCTCTCGAACATTTGTGTAGTGACTGTAGATGATTGCGCTCAACTACAAAAGCTACTATATGACCTACCAAGAATTAAACAAAAAGAACTAAAAAGACTTAAACTAGTTGTTATTGACCCAATTACATCATTGCTGGGATCCCATAACTTTATTGAAGCTCAAGAACTTTCAAATAATTACTATAAAGAAGTCAAAGAAAAGGTCTTTATAGTTGGGAGATTAATTAGGTATGTATCCAAGGCTCTAAATATATCTTCAGTTGTAACTTCACTCGCTAAACAATCTATTAAACAAACTAACACCGTCCTTGGTTACTGCTCAAACCAGCTTTTATGTGATGTCAATTACCCAAAAAGCGTTCATTTTGAAGGATTTGGAACATTCTACATGCCTCCACCAACAAGAGAATTTTCAACAGAAATTGACTATAATTGGTTTCTCTCACCTCACAATCGAATACTTATTGAAAATATTGGAAAAGTGCACGAAGAACACGCGGGAAACACGAATGCATGCAATAATCTGGCTCCCCACAATTTAAGAATTTTGAGATGGACAATTTTCAAATCCAATAGACTTCCAATAGGAAAATATGTATGTGTGATTTTTGATAAAATTGGTTTGGTTGAGTCAGAATGCCAATTTTTCTGAACATTTTTACTATTTATATTTTCATTACATTTCTGGTCAAAAGACTAAATGTCAAGTCTTGGTAGACATAACGCATGTAATGTAAGAGCCAAGTAATAACTAGTCAAAGAAACTGGGACGAAAGAATTTTAAATGTTAATAATCATACATAAAAGGTAATAAACTTAGGAATAAAAGTTGGATGAGAATTTTTTAAAAAAACTACAATTTGAATTAAATACTAATTTACCAGAAACCTAGTTGGTGGTTAACAATTAATAAGTTTGAAACGAGAAAAAAAAAACAACTTTTAAATATTAAAAGTAAAGATTAAGCTTAATCCCACGGCAATCAGGTAAGAAATTCAACTAGAAAGCCAAGAAAGGAGTAAAAATGCTTGAAAACAAAAATTCAGCAAATAAGGATGACGCAAATACACGGGATCCGAGAGCAATGAATATAAATAATAGCATAGGGAAGCTATTTGAACAGTTCAGTTCTAGTGAAGAATCCAAGATCAACATGGATGATAGAATATGCATGCACTGTTGGATTTCTAAAAGCACTCTCTACTGTAGCACATGTATGTGCTTCTACTGTGCATCATGTGCTCATATGAATCATGTTTCTGCGGGTAGTTACCATGACATTATATCAGTGCAACATTTGTCAATATCTAGAACAGATACAGCAAAGAGCCTTCAGGAAAAGCAAAAGAATCAATGTAAAAGACATAAAAATAAAGAATTGACTTATTGCTGTACAAGCTGTAATTATATGTTAATTTGTGAAACATGTATAATTATAGACGGGCATGGGTCTCATCTGTTATTAACATTGGCTGAAGCTATTCCAAGGGGAAGACAAATTCTTCTGCAATCTCTCTCATCTCTTAATGCAACTTCGTTTTATATGTCGCAAAAGATTTCAGAGATTTCAGCCTTAGCAGAGCAGCGCAAAACTATCTTTGAAAATAACCTATTAAATGTTGAAGATACCCAAAAATCCTTAACAAGGGCAATAACATCAGAAGAACAGCTTCTATTCACAGAAATTAACCTATTAGCGAGCAAACTTGATCGTGGAGGGAAAGATATATGCAATAGTTGTATTGATCTTAAAGAATTACTCGTAAGTGTTTGTGGTGAGGTTAGTATTATACTTCAGCTAGCTAAAGACTCTCCAAGCCATTCCCTTAATAGATATGTAAAGATTAGCAATGTTGTTAAGGGAACTTTAGATTCTTCATATAGAGTATTGGTTCCGGAACTTCAACATTTGAGTGTTCCATATTGGAATTTATTTCCAGATATCATTGATGATGTGTTAAATGATACAAATAAATATACTCAGGAGCATGTAGATCATGCAATGAAATTATCTGATGCAATTACAAAAATTGCCTCGGGAGATATTTCTGTTGTTGAGGACATTGGGCCAATTAATGTTCAAGTTTATTCACAAGGCAAACAAGGCGATCGAGCTGCTAGAGCCAAAGTTCATAAAATATTTACAAGCAAACTAAAAATGATTCAGCATGAGAAGCTGAAGAATATTCAAAATCCTTTAATTGCACCGAAAAGTTCACTCAAGCTTGATCCAACAAAAAGCAAGGCAAAATCAAAAGCAGCTCAAACTGGCCCCAAATTGCAAGAATGGCTGGGATTACGTGATTGGAAGAATAATCAATCAAAGAAACAAAATGTTACAATAAATAAAAATCTACCAGCTTTTAAAATGATGAATAAAATTAATAATTCTGATAATAAAGCCAACAAGTCCATTTTTAATGATTTTGGTTTGATTAGAGCACTTTCTGATGGAGATATCAAAGTTGATGAAATTGTTGAAAAAGATATCGAAATTATGACAATTGGTAGAGATAAGAAACTTGAAGCTATAGGAAGAACAAAAGAAGAAAAGTTAAAGACAGAAGAATTCTATGAATCTCAAGTACATTTTACTGGTACACTTATGGGTGCATGTATATATACTAAAAAAGAGGATGGAAGTGAAGTGTTTAAGATGGACTATGAACTAACTCAAATTAACATCAAGTACTGCTTTCCATTTATTGTAATTTATGATGCAAGTAATACTGGAGACCAAAATTCCAAAGATTCTTCTAAAAGAGAAAATTCTAATATTATTGATAAGGCTCATTCTATTAAAGGAGAAATTGGATATGCGTTACCTACTATATCCCCAGGATTAGAGAGAATTGATATCCCAATTATCCTTGGGAAAATAGAAAAACCCAGGAATTCGTTATTTGTTGCAGATATACGTCAATCAAATATCAGAATCCAATCAATACATTCCAATTCTATTACACCTGAGACTTCCAAATACTTGGGTGCAGCAGCTAACTCTTGGAAACCTATTGAAGATGGATTTGAAATTAGTAATGTAATTAAAGGAAATACTATTGATTCTTGGGTATTTTCATGTATAGATTTTAACAATGCTGAAAAATGGATTTCAATGCTTAAAGGTGAGGATTCAGATGTTAAATCTTGCATACAAAAGATTGGAACCGCTAGATTATGCGTCAAATCACTTAATAAGAGAAATAGTTTTAAAATGTCCAACTCTAAATTGACCAAGAATCCAACAGGAAGTAATGATGAACAAGCATTTATTGATGTTGTGCCAAATGTACCAAATAATACTAGAGAGAAACTCCTTATTTCTGCTCAACCTGATCATCATGAACTCACTCAAACAATTGTTTATGAGGATGATGAAGGAGAGTATTATGAAGAACAAGAAATTGATTTACCAGATGTTATGTCAATCAGGCTAGATAGAAAACTCTCTGCAAAGAAAACTAAATCTCTTGAAAAGCTTATGATACCATCAATCCTTAAAGTAGGAAAGGAACCAGTTATTCAAATTGAAAAATTATATGTTATTGGATCATCATTAAATACAAATCCCTTACAAGTCGTTGTTTTAACCAAGAGCAATCTATATATCACTTCTGCTGAAATCTTTGAAAAAAACCTTTCACATGATTTACTTTTGGATGAATATTCTATACATGAAAAATGCTTTACAGATAATATTCAATTGAGTGACTCTACTCATCCTAACGATATATCCTCTAGATTCTCTATTATTTCATCCAACTTAAAAGAATCTCCAACAAATAACGATAACTCATCAAATTCAAACAACTTTGGTTTTGAATATAGGGATTATGGTCGTTCTCTCCCCTCTAACACCGCAACTAATGACAAAAATAACAATTCAAGTTATTCTAATGCAGCTACGATTACATTTATTTGTCCAACAAAAGATAGTGAACTCATTTGGCTGGACTCTATTCATAATCATACAAAAAAGAAACCACTCAAGTATTGGAGGCAAATCCTAGATGGTATCATTGTTAGGCATAGAAGGATAACACGTTCTCCAAAATCCTCGAAAGGTTCCAGATCATCAAAACCTTCAAGTATTCTCCCTGGATCCAGACATAGATCCTCAATAAAATTTGAAGATAGTGATAGGTTCACTGATACATCCATTCAACACCAAAAACTAGAATCTGAAACTAAAAATTATAATTATAAAGATAGCCATCTTGAAAATTCTAAAGTAAAAAAAACGAGTGGTGCTAATTCAACCCATTCTGATATTCAAGAACATACTAGTATGTCTGATCAAGAGAAAAAATTCAATCGTGAAGTTAATCGCTCTAAACACAATTTTGAAAGCTCAAATCATCTCAAAAATAACCGAAGCCTGGTTAGATTTAACTTAGATAATGATGTTGAAAAAAGCCATCGCATTCCTTCTACCAAAAGTTCCCATGCTTCTAATGATTTTCAACATATTTTTAAAGAGAGTTCATTCTCTTGAAATTTTCTTGTCAATAGCTACTAATATACGTAAGTTTGAATTTTATTCTTCCATTGCCACGTCATTTAATGCATGTATTTTTCAGGGTATATTGGCGCCAAACACAATTTTTTTCATATTAATAATGTATCAAGTCTAACTTTTTTTTTTTTTGTTTCTTCAAAGACAATAATATTAGTTTTGAATTTTTGCTTGATTTAATGGTAACTTGTCAAAGAGGATTATTTGTTCAGAGGTATGTTTTCATATTGAGTAAAAAAGAGTTTTTAAGGGGATGGATTTAGTGGCTAAAATATGGCAGGGGGATTCAGTGTAACTTCTAGGAAAGCCTCTTCGTTGCAAGCCACAGGATCCGAGAACTTACTCAACTTTTTGATTTTTAATTTAACTTTCAAAGTGACCCAGTATCTCTTGAAGTTATAAAACAGATGAATATGTCAAAGCCATTCATACAGTACCAGATTGATGAAGAGACTGTGGTCTGTTCAGGTATTACAAGCAAGGAACTAGAGGTAAGCTTTTTTGATATTCCAATATGGCGCCAAAATTTCAATTTTAACTAACTCATTTAGACTGAGTTCTTTAAGAGGCTAAGAAATGCAGAAAGGCCAAAAGAAGAAATGAATACAAATTAGAAAGTACTAAAAAGGTGGTACTGCAAAGTAGGAAATAATAAAAAGTAGTCATTTTACTTAGTCTAACAATTGCATATATGCATATATTCATAGAAAACAATTAGTATAACTTTATTCATATCTAATAGTGTAGCAATATTAAGAGGTGTCCCCTAGACAAGATATGTGGGATCTGGATTCCACCAGGGCATGAGTGTGAAAATGTACATTCCTATTGTTTGGTAAATAGCGCATGTCAAGTAGTTAACGGTCTTAGCTCGGTTGTTACCTTGTGAATCTTCTGAATGTTCTTGAGTGTTTTCTTGGGCTACTGTGGTATTCTCTCTCCTCAAATTATCACTAGAATGTTGTAGTTCTTCAGCTTGTGAAGCACCAAGGACTTCATTAGGCCCTAATACACCCAATGGGTCCAAAAAGTGAGCTTCTTCATGGGTAGATATCACGGAAGAACCATCATCAAAATCTTCATTTGGTGGAGCTTCTTGTGAGGGTTCGTCCTCAGATACCCCATTTGAAGAATTTATTTGAGATTTGGGCAAATCTGAGTTTTCTTGATCCACAGCTCTGTCCTCTGTTTGTTCCTTAACTTGTTCAAATTCAGAATTGATAAGTAACTCTTGTTCTCTTTCTTGAATTAACTGAGCTTCAAGTTCAATCTCAGCCCTTCTCCTTCTTAGTTCAGCAAGAGTAGTATCCATTGGTTGGCTGGAAGAAATCCTTTCAAATAGATCTTGAAGTCCATCAAATAAACCTCTTATGTACAAGAAGTAGAGAGAAATCAAAACAATGTAGAATTCCCTGGAAACATCAAAGAACATGAATACAAATATTGCTTTCATCAAAATTGAAATATGATACCTTTCCCAAGGATTAATGGAGTATTTCTTCTCTCCTGGATAAGAGAATGCCTTATTTTGGCTTTCATATTCAGCAATTAGGGCAAACTCTGTAGTTAATTCGCACTCATTAGGATTCCTGATGGAACTATCATAAGCCTGAGCCAATAGAACCTGATCTGAATCACCTCTGTAGAATACAGAGCCAGTTAACTGCATCTGAGGACCTAAATCCTGACTAAAATCTGAGTGATTATTCAACAAATTAGTAATTCCCTTATCTGCCAAGTGAGAAAGTGGGTCAATAAAATCAATATTGAGTGATTTTTCACCTAAACCTGAAAGACCCTTCTCTTTTATAATTCTACAAAAGTTTTCCCTCCAATGAAAGTGAAGAGATCCATAATATGAATAAGCTAACTGACTATAGAATAAATCCACATAATATTGTGAAGGCATTAGGCCTTTACTTTCAAAAAGCTCAGTATTTGTTTGATTATCATTCTCAAAGTTGGAAGACGAAATATCCATTTCCATGTTATTAACCAAGTGATCTTGAATTTCCTGAATATTAAATTTCAGGAAAATTTTCTCAACTTTTTTTTTTTCTTATTTGTGCTTAACTTTATATTAATAATTTAGAATATGGCGCCAAAATAAGGATGATAATATTAATAATTAAGAAGAAATAGAGAAAGTCGCATAAATATGAGGTTCTGAGAGAATGGACAAAGTTCCAATCGAATTTAAAAGGAAGCCAACAGTTGAAGAACTGAAGAGGCCAGCTAGAGCTCAGAGTGATGGTTCTCTCCAGAGCAACTTGGCATATAAGGAAGGAGGAGAACTATATAATATATGGTATGGAAAGTACCAATTTGACTATGATAAGAGGGGGAAAGTGGCTTCAAAGACAAAATGTATCCCTGATAAAGACTCTGGATGGACAAAAGCAGACCAGGATCCAAATACCAAGAGTTATTTTTGTCTTTATTTCGCAAAAGGAGCTTGTGTGAATGGTTCAAAATGCAAATACTTTCATAGAATTCCAACAGAGGAGGACGATAGATTAGTTTCTCCAATGTATGATGTATTTGGGAGAGAAAGGCATGCTCAACACAAAGATGATATGACTGGGACAGGTTCTTTTAACAAGGAATGTAGAACAATATTTGTTGGAGACCTTTATATTAATAGGTCAAAAAGTAATTACTTGGAGGGAGTAAACAAGGTAATTAAAAAGGAGTTTTCAGTTTGGGGCCCAGTGGACTATATAAGAGTGATTCCAAGTAAGAATATTGCATTTGTTCGATACTTTTTAAGATCATCAGCGGAGTTTGCCAAAGCAGCAATGGAAAATCAGATAATTTTCAAAGGGCAAACAGATCCAATTACTGTGAGATGGGCATATGATGACCCAAATCCAACAAGTATGGAGAATAGTAAGAAGAGAAATGCAGAGGAAGTGGAGGAATTCGTGTCAAATTTGGACATAGAAAAGAAATCCAGATCAGATTTACAGGTAAATAATGAAACTGAAGGTTTTTTTAGCCATATTGATAACACAAGTCACAATGTTCCATCAGAAGAAGTATTTAAGATTCAAAAAGATTATTATAGAGTTGAGAAAATTCTAGAGTCAATTAAAAGTTGCCAAACAAAAAATTTGGATAAATCTACAAACATTGAAAAAGGCAATTCCGAGGATGATGAATCAGAAAAACAAGAAAACTCTATCTACGATGTTATTCTATAGCTTAACATTAATCAACTAGCTTTTGTTTTATTTAATTGAACTTTTATTAATTATTAACTTTTAATCTCCTTCTCACTTATTATAATTTGTCCACAAGAAATTTCTTGATAAAACCTCCCCACATGCACGCAAGTACTGCATGAATACCGGTATGTTGGCAGTACTGCAGAGTTGCATGCATAATGTGGATAGCGTACATACGTGTAAAATGATTAAAGAATTGTTTAGAGGGAAAAAATAAATTAAAGAATGAGCTTATTGTTGGAAGGTTTGAAATGTTTGTGCTAAATGATGCCTGGATTGTGAGAAATTCCGGAATTCTACAAAAGTTCTAAATTATGATGCCCTGCAAGCTAAACGCGTATTATAATAGGGTAGCAGAATCTGAAATATTCTCCCGATAGCAGATCTATGGGAAAAATGATGAAATCGACTATAGCCACCCCATGAGGATAGCTTCCCAATGGTTTGATTGATGTCCAAGAAGTTTAAGCCTCAATATGATGTTCGTCATCTGGGTATTCATCTTCTTCAACTGGAACATCTTGATATTGTTGATATTCAGAAACCAAATCGTTCATGTTGCTCTCAGCTTCAGTGAATTCCATCTCATCCATTCCCTCTCCAGTATACCAGTGCAAGAAGGCCTTTCTCCTGAACATGGAAGTGAATTGCTCAGCAACACGTCTGAACATTTCCTGGATGGCGGTAGAGTTTCCAACAAAGGTTGAAGCCATCTTCAATCCTTTTGGAGGAATATCACAAACTGATGACTTGATATTATTTGGAATCCATTCAACAAAGTAAGATGAGTTTCTGTTTTGAACCAAAAGCATCTGTTCATCAACTTCCTTTGTTGACATTCTTCCTCTGAACATTACACTAGCTGTGAGATATCTTCCATGTCGGGGGTCTGAAGCACACATCATATTCTTTGCATCAAACATTTGTTGGGTAAGCTCTGCAACTGATAAAGATCTGTATTGTTGAGAACCTCTTGATGTTAGAGGTGCAAACCCAATCATGAAGAAGTGTAATCTTGGGAAAGGAACCAAGTTAACGCACATCTTTCTTAAGTCACTGTTAAGTTGACCTGGGAAACGTAAGCAACAAGTTACGCCAGACATGGCAACTGAAACCAAGTGATTCAAATCTCCATAAGATGGATTTGTTAGTTTCAATGTTCTAAAGCAAATATCATACAAAGCTTCATTATCGATTACTTGAACAGCATCAGAATTTTCAACCAACTGGTGAATTGATAAGGTTGCATTGTAGGGCTCTACTACAGTATCTGATACCTTTGGAGATGGGAATACTGAAAAGGTTTGCAAAATACGATCTGGGAATTCTTCATGAATCTTTCCAACCAGCAAAGTACCCATACCCGATCCTGTACCACCTCCCAAAGAGTGAGTAATTTGGAAACCTTGTAGGCAATCACAAGATTCTGCCTCATGTCTAACTACATCCATTACAGCATCCAAGAGTTCAGCTCCCTCTGTATAATGACCTTTAGCCCAAATATTACCAGCTCCACTTTGGCCAAAAATGAAGTTATCAGGTCTAAATAATGATCCAAAAGGACCAGCTCTAACTGAATCCATTGTTCCTGGCTCAAGATCTACCAAAATTGCTCTTGGAACGTATCTTCCACCAGAAGCTTCATTGTAGAAAACATTAATACGTTCCATCTGTAAATCTGATTCTCCATGATAAGTACCAGTCTAAATTCATATTTCAGAGAAAAAAAGAAAAAAAAAGAGTCAATTATTCAGTTCAAATTATTTCAATTATTTTCAAAACTTACAGGGTCGATCCCGTGCTCATCAGAAATGACTTCCCAGAATTTAGCACCAATCTGGTTCCCACATTGTCCTCCCTGAATATGAACAATTTCTCTCATTCTCTTTTATCTTATTAATGGTAATTAGGAATCAATTAATATGAATATCCTACAAATTATAGTAATCAACAACTTATTATAATCTATAATTCAAGTTCCCCAATAGCCAGAAGATTAACCAACCTTTTCTTGGGGATTTTGATCATTTACTTACCACAAGTTGCGAGATCTTAACGAATTCTATTTTGAGATATTCCTTATAATTAATAGAATTATACCTCCAATTATTCCACACAAAGAAAAACACTTGAAATTATACTATTCAATGACGGACCCCACTTTTTAAGTAAAAATTACGTATGAAATCAAGCAGAAATCAGGCTTCCATATGGATTACTATAGAAGCGGGTCAGGGGGGATTGGGACTATGTAGATTTTATCCAAGCTTATTGTTAATGTTTTTTCCGTTAATTTTCTTTTTTTTCCTCTAAACTAAAACAGTTGTTGAAATACATTTTCTTTGCACTTCTTTCTCTTTTTTCTCCTATTCTACCTGGATTCTACTATTCTCAATATATTATGTTCCTGTTTTATTCGCGCTAAACTCCTAAACTACTAGTTCATCTAAAAAAAAAGCATAAATATTCAAACGTGAATATACTACTTCACGTACATTCTTTTGAATCATTTACTGATCAACTCATAGATCTCTCTCTTGTTTTCCTACATTCGTTTCTCCCACTATTTCATTTCTTGAGGTGTTTCCCGAAGTTACTTGAATGTGCGTGGGGTGGCGCCGAAAGTTGGTGGCGCTGTGTGGGGAATTCATTATAATAACATGTAGGTGTTTAAGTTTAAATTAATTAGCTTCTGAAAAAATAAACATTTTTTTGTTACAAAATTTAACTAATTTTCTTTTTTTGTGATCTTTCCTAATTACTAATATATTTATAAGCTAATCATTCGCATTTCTAAATCCTTTAGTCAAACAATTTTTTCCATCTTGGATGAATACTTCCTCTGCAATGGTTCTCCTGAACTATTGGCCATACTAGTAACCAAGCTCCTTATATTTGAAGGGAAAAATTTATTTTCACTCATATTCCTCATGAAATATCACTACTTTGAGATCAACTTTGATTCTGGTTCTTGTTCATTGAAATCAGTTTATTATCAGACTTCTCTAACGAGGTCACAAGATTGGGTCTTCATACTAATTTTAAGTTAAAACACACTTAGTTATGTTCAGATTCTAAACCAACAGTTTTTCCTCAATCTATTGTGTTACTAGTGCAGATTTGATGAAAGCTAAATAAAACTATATATACTTGAATTCATAAATTCTGTCCTTTTTACTGTTCCCGCCAAAAGTTTTTTCTTCCTTCCTTACTCCTTTAAGTATAGAACTATCCTATTGCATAAAATTAGTTTGGATCACGGCGAAAAATTCTAACTGGTAATGAGAAATGAAGTCATAACTTCTCTTTTTGGACTTTCTCTAACCCTTTCTCTCCCCTCAACCTTTCCCCTTAATAATTCAGGCCCATTGACTTGGAGTATAGCCCGCCAAAAACAAACAGAATTGATTATTAATATAGCAAGAAAATCCCTGCAGGTTATTTTCCCGAAATTAAAGAGAAGTGGATTAAGAAAGAAGGAAGTTCTTAACACACTTATTTTTTTTTGCTCTTGTTGAGCTTTTTTTGTGGGGCTATTAGGATTTTTGAGAATGTCAGATGAGGTAGGTAAATCGGATTGGACAGCAATGGAGGATGGACGAGGAGAGCGGCTCGTCATTTTAGAACAGGAAAAGGCTCTAACAAGACCTCAAAGACGTAAGAAAAGATGGGACATTGTACCTGATGAGGATCAGGAAGTTAGTAGTTGCGGGAAGCTGGACCAAAAGAAGTCAAGATGGGACAATGGGGAAGTGGAAACCCTTAGAGAGGTTAAGGAAACGGTTGAAACTGGTAGTTCAGAACAATCATCAGAGGTTGGTTTTGCCCAGAGAACTATTTCTAAGGAAGAAAGGTTTCATCCAACTTTTCAAAAAGAGTTTACTGACGAGGAATTGGACAAGATCCTCCCTTCAGAAGGGTACGAGATTGTGAAGCCTCCTGAAGGATATGAGAAGCTTAGAAGAGCCAATTTGGAGAACAAAAGAAAGCTTTTAGAACCTAAAATTACTTTATATGATATTCCTGAACCAACCAAATCTTTTCAAGAAGAATTGGGAGAAAGTAAGGATGTTCCCCAGCAAGGTTTTATGAGACAGGTATTTCATTCTGAACTTGGAGAGTTGTCTCTAAGAATAGAAGACTTCCATTTCTTTGGGAAACTCTTTTCTAATATCTCTGATGATGACCTTTCTCCTGAGGAAGTTAACGAGCGACTTGTATTAACACTTTTATTGAAAATAAAAAATGGAGCTCCAATACTTAGAAGAAAGGCAATGAAACAGATTGTAGAAACTGCTCGTGATCATGGACCTGGAATTATCCTAAATCATCTTCTTCCATTGCTAATGCAATCTACTTTGGAAGAGCAGGAAAGACATATACTTGTTAAAGCTTTAGACAGAATCCTCCAACGTCTAGGAGAGAAAGTTAAACCATATGTTCATAAGATTTTGGTTGTAATAGAACCAATGTTAATAGATCAAGATTATTATGCTCGCCAAGAAGGAAGAGAGATCATTTCAAATCTTGCAAAGGCTGTTGGACTAGCCACTATGATTGCAACTATGAGACCAGATATAGATCATCCTGATGAGTATGTGAGAAATACTACGGCTAAGGCTTTTGCTATTCTGGCCTCAGCTATGGGAATTCCCTCATTGGTTATCTTTCTACAAGCGGTTTGTCAGAGTAAGAAAAGTTGGCAAGCAAGACATACTGGAATTAGGATTGTCCAACAAATAGCTATTTTGCATGGGAGCTCAGTTCTCCCTCACTTGAAGAGTTTAGTCCAAATTATTTCTCACGGTTTAAGTGATGAAAATCAAAAAGTTAGAGTAATTACAGCTCTCTCACTTGCATCATTAGCTGAAGCTTCGTCACCTTATGGCATTGAGGCTTTTGAACCAATTCTAGGACAAATTTGGAAAGGGATTTCTGAATATAGAAGTCGAAATTTGGCAAGTTACCTTAAAGCCATGGGACAAATGATTTCTCTTATGGAAACAAATCAAGCTTGCCATTATATTAAGGAAATCTCTCCTGTTCTAGTAAGGGAATTTGGTTCACAGGATGATGAAATGAAAAGAATCGTCCTGAGAGTTCTGGAACAATGTGTTTCTGTTGAAGAAATTGGGTCAGAGTTTGTTAAGCAAAAGCTTCTTGGACCTTTCTTTGGACAATTTTGGACTTGCCGTAATTCTTTGGATAAAAGAACCTCAAAATTGGTCATAAATGCAACAGTTTCACTTTCTAAACAAGTTGGATTGGAGCCTATTTTGGATGGATTACTAATATTTCTCAGAGATGGTAGTGAGACATTTAGAATTCAAGCCTTAGAAACTGTCAGAAATGTAATGGAGATTGTTCCAGTAATTCATTTAGAACAGAGACTGGAAAAACTCTTAGTTGATGGAATATTATACATCTTTCAGGAAAGTTCTACTGATGAAGATTCGTCTGTTGTTGAAAATGTAGGTAGAATATTAACTTTACTTGGAACAAGATCTAAACAATACTTACCCCAAATATCCTCAATTATTAGATGGCGTCTTAATACTCCTTCTCCAAGAGCAAGACAAACAGCTGCAGATTTAGTAGCTGGTATTATTGGAGTTATGAAACAATGTGAAGAAGAACAAATGATTGCTCATATTGGATTATTTCTATACGAATATTTAGGCGAAGAATATCCAGAAGTTCTTGGGAGTATTATTGGAGCATTACATGCAATAGTAACTCAAGTAAGAGTAGAGAAATTAAGCCCTCCAATCAAAGAATTAGTTCCAAGATTAACCCCAATTCTGAAAAATAGACATGAAAAAGTACAAGAAAATATCATACAGCTTTTAGGATGCTGTGCAAAGAAAGGAGGTGATTTTGTATCTCCTAAAGAATGGGACAGAATTTGTTTTGATCTTTTAGATAGTCTTAAAGCTAATAAGAAGTCAATTAGGAGAGCATCAGTCAAAACTTTTGGTCATATTGCAAAGACTATAGGACCACAAGATGTATTAGTAACTTTGTTAAACAACTTAAGAGTACAAGAAAGACAACTTAGAGTTTGTACTACTATTGCTATTGCTATAATTTCAGAAATTTGTATGCCTTACACAGTACTTCCAGCTATAATGAATGAATATAGGATTCCAGACCTTAATGTCCAAAATGGAGTTTTAAAAACTCTTTCATTTATGTTTGAATACATTGGAACAATGTCAAAGGATTATATTTATGCTTTAACTCCTTTATTGGAGGTAGCTCTTACAGATAGAGATCAGGTTCATAGGCAAACAGCAGCATGGGCTTGTAAGCATTTGGCTTTAGGAGTGGCAGGGACAGGATGCAATGACGCTCTAATCCATCTACTTAACTTTCTTTGGCCAAACGTCTTTGAGAACTCTCCTCATTTAGTTCAAGCTGTATACGAAGCCCTAGATGCATTTAGAGTCGCTTTAGGTCCTGGAGTTATCCTAAGCTACCTTTTGCAGGGGCTCTTCCACCCAGCAAAGAAAGTTAGGAGTGTTTATTGGAGGATTTATAATAACTTATATATTGGAAGTCAAGATTCCTTGGTTCCATTCTTTCCACCAATTCCCCAAATTAAAAATAGGGACTTTGATATCAATGAATTTTATTACTTTATTTAACATTTTATTAAAACTAGAAAAAAAGTAACAAATAAGTAATTATCAATTAATACTACATAACTAATAAAGATCACCCCAATGACTTCTTTAAGAATATTAACATCAAACTAAATTAAATTATTCCTAAAAATAGTCTCCTTCCTATTTCAAAAATTTTTCGGACACGAGTAAGTAGATGTAGATTGCATGCATTTTAGGCGCGTATGTAAAACATTTAACAAAACTATACACGGGTTTCAAAATTTAACGCATTAGTGGAATTTTTAAGACTTGAATGATTCTCTTCAGTAGGAAGAGGAGTTCTTCCCTTGACTTTTAAGTAGCTTCTGTGGAGTAGACCAACCAATATTAAGAATGATATCCAAGAAATAGATGTGAAGAGCATTGCACTGGATGGATCTGAGCTTAAATTAACTAATCTATCCTTGAAAATATCGATATCATTGATAACTACAGAAAAGACTGAAATGGAAAGGTATCGGGGAAGAAAGGTAAAGTTACCAATGATTAGTTGTGGAATTGAGATGTTAGTAAAACCAAATATGATATCATATAGGAAATGAGGAGAGATAATGAGTCTCGCCAATATTACGAACAAAAGCCCAAGACTATCTGAAACATCATTTAAAGTATTGAAGTAATCCCAGTGTTCTTGGTTTCTTTTAAAGTATGGAAACATTACTTTACGAGATATTAGCATAATTATAATTGACCCAACATTAATTGCAATAAATGTAGAGAGCATTGTTAAAGCTAATCCTTGATAGAATTGGAAATTCTTGTAATAGTAAACTGCAGTTAAAAAAATTAATGGTTCAAAGCTGAATGGAAGTAAAGCAAAGAAAGTAGAGTTTAAAAGTATTAAACTGTATAAAATGAAAAGATTTCCACCTGAAAGCTGTTCAATTTGTTTAAAGAAGTATAGATTATTTGTCAAATAAACGGTAGTCTTGATAATAGCGACAAATAAAACTATAGCCAGAATGGAAAAGAATACTATTGTTAAATTCCTCAATATTTTGGAAGAACTTGACCTTGAATTAGTTTGAGTAGTCATTTGATCTTTTATTAAATTAAGAAGAAAAGAATCGTAATAATATTTTTTAAAGTACAAGGGGTAACGGAATTACTTGGAAAATATTTGGCGGCAAATTATATCCTTTATATATTTCCAACCAAAAAATTAGGGGGGCGCCGGAGAAAAATTTAATCAATAATAAAAATTATAAATCGGGGTTGAAGTTTTGAACTAATTTAAGAGAAAGTAAATGAATTAAAACTCCATAATTAAGTAGTTAAAATAGTTTTTTTAATTATTTAATTTTGTTAGTTTTCAAAACAAATATTTTTATTTTTTAGCGGGAACATGTTTTGTTTCTGTCGAGCTTTTGAATAAATTAGGGTTTAGATATTTTAAAGTATTTTGGATTTAGGGTTAGCTCTTCGTCTAATAGTTGAGAAAATATATATAGATTATAATAAAAGCAAAATATAAGAATGTTCTTGAAGAAATGATAAGTTCTTTTAAGAATATTTTATACAAGAAAATGGTCAGTGATGATCTTAAGTAAAATATTACAAGGGAAAATGACATTTCTCGAGAAAATTTAATATTTTTGCAAGAAAAAATTTGTTTCCCACATATTTAGACAAATTATACAGCTATTTCAGATCCAACGAACATTTATGAAATTCTCTAAAAAAATGTCTTATTTCTACTATTAGGCTTTTTTACATGTTTAGGCGGGAGAAGTAATTTTAATAAAAAATTAATTTTTAGAAATTAAATAAAAAATATATTAGATTAATTGAATATTGTGAAACAAGGATCTATTTACTGATTTTTTTTTTGTAGTTACAAAGCAAAGTAGAGATAAATTTAGTTTTCTGAAAATTACAATAATTGAAGAAGTAATATGAACTCAGGATAGTGATTGATTTTTATAAACAAAATTAGGATAGGTATAGCTGACGCCAATATATATAAATATATATATATTTCATGTAATCTTGAGCAATATTAGGAATGAATTATAAATTATCAATACTATGGAAAGGAACAGAAGAGAGGGAAGTATTTTCATGCTCTAACAATGATTCAGTTTTCTGATTGATTTCTCGAAATTTCTGAAATATAATATAAAAAAGTAGAGACATAGAAATAATGGAAAATGAGAAAAATAAGAGTGCATATTTAGGATGAATATAATTGGTATTAAGTTCATTCTTGAGATGATTATTGTCATAGATTGAGGCTCCGAATAATATTAATGAAATTTGAGCCGGGATAACTGCAAAGTTTCCCAGAAATAAGTTAAAAAATGAAATATCTGTTAAACCCAATAAACAATTACTTGGAACAAAAGGTAAAAAAAGAGAGAGTCTAATCAATGCAAGTAGTAGAAACCCTCTTTCTTTTGCTATTTCGTTGAATGCAGAAAAAAATTTGTACTGACGAACCATTTCCCCCAAATATTTTGGAAAACAAAATCTGGTAACAATAACCGTCAAGAATGTACTGATTTGTGTGGCGTTAAAACATATAAATAAACACAAAAGTACATCAATAGTGGGTCCATTAATACTTGAGGTAAAAAATGCCATAGATACTAAGATTGGTTCAATAGGTACTGAAATGGTCATTAATAGTGAAATAATTATTGTTGAGATGGTTGTTGTTATTATCACATTTTCTTTAACTTCCACGGAAAAC
>NW_667409.1:0-26118 GCF_000006425.1 Cryptosporidium hominis TU502
TATAAACTTTTTAAAAAATAGCCCTCATTAGCCATAACAAACAGTAATGATTTACCTTTAGAAATATATCTTGCTGTCCTACCAATTCTATGAACATAAGTATCTGCATTTTCAGGAATGTCTAATTGAATAACCCAATCAATTTTGGGAAAGTCCAATCCTCTAGATGCGATATCAGTACAGAATAAGACTGCCCCTTCGTAAGAGGACTTTGAATTTCTTCCTATATTTTTCAATTTAAGTTTTTCATTCGACTTTACCAAACTCTCATGTGTATAAAAATTGTGAACCACCTCAAGTCTTTTTTGTAGTGATTGCTTTCCATAAAGTTCTAACACTTTACATCCTATTTTTAACTTTGTAAAAACTGTGGATAAAAATCTAACTTGTTTGCAACAGGAAACAAAAACAATTATTTTTTTATTGTTATGAGTACGCAAAAAGTTGAATAAAGTATCAATTTTTTCATGAATTGCAACTTTAATATATAGCTGTTGAAGATTTTTAGGTAGTGCCCCTATTTTATCGAGAGAAAAACTCTCTAGGTGATTAGGTCGAAACAAGTTTTCAATTTCTTGAATAGAAAGTTCTGATGAATAAACGGTAGCAGAAAAAAGCATTGTTTGTCTTCCTGCAGATGAAGATGGAATACCATCTAAAATTATTTTTATATCGTTTAAAAATCCCATATCAAGCATTCTATCCACCTCATCGATTACTAAAATCTTTAAATTGTTTGCGTCCCAGAGTGGAGACTCATCCATATGTTGAATGAGCCTTCCAGGAGTTGCAACAAGAATATTCAACATATTGATTCTAGATGATTCTGACTTAATATCTTTCCCTCCAACGATACACCCTGCTGATAAGGTCGAGTGAAATTTACCAATTTCTTTTATCACATCAAATACTTGGCTTGCAAGTTCTCTGGTTGGAGTCAATATTAGAGATAAAAGCCCATCAATTGAACAGTAGTTATCCCTGTAAATATTTTCTAATATCGGTATTACATACGCTAAAGTTTTTCCACTGCCAGTTCTTGCCTGACCAATTATATCTCTTCCTTGTAGCGAATGAGGTAGTGTGTCTCTTTGAATCAACGTCATCTGATAATAGCCTTCCGCCCTCAAACCTTCCAAAGTTCTTCTACTTATTGGTAGATCAGAGAATAAATCTGGGCTCATGATATCCTCAGTTTTAATTCTTTTTACAGGGAGCTCAGCATTTTTGTTATTAATAACACCATGATTTAAGAGATTAGGATTATTCCAAGATTTTCCTCTACATGGGAGCTCTATAACAATTCTATTCTTGAGGTTTTTAATTTCCTGTTCATCATTGTATCTAGTATTTGTCTTGTTCTTCTTTTTATTTACTTCGTTCATCTTTAGAAAATGTCACGATTTGCAATCTGAATATTCTGCGCCAACATAATTGCCGCCATACTTTATATTAAAAATGGTAAATTTATAAAGTATAAATACATGGTAACAGATCAAAAAAAAAAGCAAATTTAAGGCGGTAGTTTTTTGTTTTTCTACAGAATGTTGCTGTTTCTTTACAAAAAAATGGCAACTATTCCCACATTTACCGCCAATGTATAATTTAATTAATACTCCAGACATCAAGTTAAATAGCGCAACTATATCCAGTACCAATTGTAGCTAAAGAGACATCCGAAGATGTATTGTCGTTGCAACGATATCAACTTACTCTGCGGTGAAAATAGCATGTACCCCACAAATAGATAGTAAAGCAGAATATAAATTCTTTTTTCACTAATATATATCGTTTTGATGGTATTTCTCATGATAAAAAGATAAATGCCCCAAGAGCCTTGGAATGCAGAAGAGGATGAGCTGTTGTATCAGTTAGTTCAACGGCTTGGACCATCAAGCTGGTCTGAAACGGCTAGATTGCTTAACTCAACACTTAACGTAAATAGATTAGCAAAGCAATGTAGAGAAAGGTGGATATCGCATGTTGATCCAAGAATCAGAAGAGGTGATTGGTCACTTTCTGAGGACAGATTTATTTTAAACCAGCAAAATCTTTGGGGAAACAGATGGGCAGATATTGCAAGACATCTTCCTGGAAGAACTACGCATGCAGTGAAAAACAGATACCATCAATTGCAAAGATTACTTAACCAAGGAAAAACTAAGCTTGAAACCATTCTTAATGCACCACTAATTCACGTTGTACCACACTTCTTGCAACAAACAAATTTCCTTAAAGATCCTCCTGAAAAAGAATCCGAAGTTGGTAATCAAATAAGAGTTAAAAAAGCCATTATTAAAAAAAGACGAGAATCTATGAGTAACTACAGATGCATGAATGAAAAGGAATCAATCGATCAATTTAAAAAAAACAAGTCAATCTATTCCGAAAATGAAGTATCGTTCATTCAAAGTGAACTAGAAGTTGATAAGCATTACTCTAAATCAAACAGAAAACCGGTTGAGAACTACAGTCGTTTTGAAGGCTTTGAACGAAGACTAGAAAATGTTATTAAAAATGATCCCGAATTATATAAGCAAAGAATTCAAACAATTGAAAGTACTTGCGAAGTTATGCCATCGAATTCAGAAATAGAGTTTTCTCCTAGAAACTTCAGACGCGCATGCCTTGAGTTCCAGCAATCCCCACCAGGTGTCCTTCTTGCAAGTGATGTTGGTATTTACCCTGTTACTCCTACATTCACAGAAAATTGCAACAATTATAAAACAAATAACGCTATTGAACCTTCTACGTGCGAAACAAATCAAGATAATGAATATATCTCAAAATCAGAGTTCTTGACGCCATCATCAGAGTTGAGCGAGTGTCTACCTAGCAAGTGTATTCAACCAATTTGCACCTTTAATGAAGAGCCAAGTATTTACAATGAAATGGATTATAGAGATCCTAACTGGTATGTATGGAATGAAAACTCAAATGTATGGGATAATAACCCAATACATAGGCTTGATACAGGCAGTATCGCCGATCCATTTCTGCATTCATTCCCCGAGATCTAGTAATTTCGAAGGGAATTCAAATTCTCTAGAGAAAAAAAAACTTGCAATAAATTGTAATTACTAGCTAATATAACTTTATTTTATTAAGGTTCAATTTCTAAATGTCTTTTCTTCGGAATAATAGGGATTTCATTACTATTTTTATAATCGTTAATATGAGCCGCTAATTTATCTATTGCGTTTTCAAATGCCTCTTTCACAGAATTGAATTTAGTGGGAGTGAACGATGTTGCAGTCCAACAACCATCACTTGATCTCCTATATCTTACTTTGAACCTTGCAGAACGGTAACACCAAGTTATACCGTGGGGAAAAGGTCTCAGCTCATCAGCTTGTTTGCTATATTCAATTATTCTAGCCCTGCTCAATGGATCTGATGGAGCAGGCAGTGCCCTTACTATTGTTTTACGCTTATTACTTTTTGCTCGAATAGAAAGCTTATCTTCATCGTAACTTGGTAGTTCATTGAAAGAATTTCCCTTTGAATCTTCATTAGTAAGCTCCTTAGGCTCTATTTTTGATTCGCAAATATTTCCAAGTAAACTTTCTTCGGATGAAGTGTTTGTATCTGTAGTTTCTTTATCTTGGTATGAATAAACTTGACAACTTGGCAAACTTGTGAATTTACCTGTTTCATTCGAGTTTTTTTGTTTGGCATTAATAGATTTATTCACAGAAAAATTTTCCTTTTTTTCTTCCAAAGGACTCTCGTGTCTATTATTTATCAAGTGTTTTTTATAAATTTGTTTTTTTAATTGGGTAGGATTGGTGTTATTCTTTACTCTTGAATTATATTTCCTTATCTTTCTATTATAAAACTCCTTATCAATATTTACATTCCCAATTGCTAAACTGTAAGCCGCTGAATAGCAGTTAATAATATTGAATTCGAATTTATCAAGTTGAAATGATCTTTTTTCATTACTAGGTAGAGCAACTACAAAGGAAAATGTAGAATCACACCAATCTAAATTATCAGGAAATGGCCTTAATGAGTTAATTTCATTATTAAAATCATTGATGGAATATACAGTTCTATCAGGATTATTTAAATTATATCTTGCCAAAAAATCTTCGATAGTGTTCCCCCATTCATTAAAAATAAATTTATCTAGTGGACTAGATATCTCATTGGTAATTTTATTAAGTTTTCTGCTAGTGCTAAGCATTTTAATTACTTTATTATTTGTTTGAGAAACTGAAACAAATTTACATGCCTTTAAATACAATGACTCTACTGTAGCATTTTCATCGAATGGAATCGTATCGAAAAACTTCGAGATCTTCTGTCCAAACTCATTTGAATAAACAACTTTCCATGAGTGTGTTTCATTAATCCATTTAATTCCATTTGGATATGGTTGAAGCGCTTGAGCAATCAAATTGGCCTTTTGTAACCAATTTTCTTTCACAAGTGCTGAATTAAAATCTGAGTTTAAAGATTCGCTTAAATCCCGTTTGGAATTTTGTTCAATATTAATATTTTCGCATCCATTAACTTTGTCAAGCGCAATACCATCATTATTGCTTAAACTTGTTTCTTTAATAAAAATTTCACTCAAAAGACTCTGAGTCCAAGCAAGTATTTCGATTGCTGAAAATCTAATAGTATTTAATATTTCTGAGTGACTTTTTTCATTTGGCTTAGCTAATTCATCATTATTAATACTAAACTCGTTATAGATTGTTATGGGGATGGTTTTAATTAGGAATACATTCCCAATGCAAATTTTTGAAGTAATATTAAATGTGGTTGTTTTGTGACTAATCCGAGAAATATTTACGCCAACAAAATACTCGATTAAATTTGATTCTATGTTTAATGATCCACAAATAATATTCCATTCAGGTTGATCAATATATTCATACTTAGGGGTTTCTCTAATTAATATTGCATCTTCATTATCTTGATTTATTTTGCATTCTTGAATAATAAATTTGTGAATCAATTTAACCTTATCATAAATTGAATCGATATTAAAATTCTTGTAAGTCGCAGTCAAAAATTTTTCATTTTTCATTTTGATAATATTGCATTCAAAGTTTTCGGATTTATAAAATTCTTCAGATATCCCAAATATTGTACGCTTTTTTGAATTTCTATAAGGTACAGGATTTTCAGACGTTTTCTTGGTACTTTTTACGTGGCTATCGGTAATTAATAAATCATCGATATTTATTCGATTATTCTTAATGTCATTAGCTAATAATGAAATAAAATCATTATACTCTAAATCCTCACGATCCCCGTCAAGATATTCTATATGAAATATCCTCTCTTTTGGATAGTAACGTGATATAACTCCTTGATAAAGCCTACCGGAAAACTCTTTATTTAATATTGTGCTTCCGAGTTTAATACATAGTACTGGAATCATGCCATTTCCTTCGCTTATATTTCTAAAATATTCGTCCTGAATTTTTCTTAATTTCTCAAGCTTATATAATAGTTCTACTCTGTGTTTTTCTGACTGATAGAGAGATTGTCTAAGAGAACAAATAACTCTCCTACTCCTTTCAATAATATATCTTGAACCAGAAAGTTTTTTTATGTGTGGTCTTATAATATCTTCTGTGTTCCTTTGTGCTGAGACTGCATACTTTCGTTTACCATAATCATCAGCTACCAAAGATAAATGAAGGGAACTGTCACTTACCAGTTGATTGTTATCAGAATTATAGGTGTACTGAACTGAATTAAAAAATTCGTCATAATCTGGAGCAATATGAAGCCTATGTATTCTGCATATCGTTGCAATGCCAATCATTTGATTTGAAATGGTTGACGACGAGTAACACAAATAGCAAGGTTTGAGTTTAGTAAGACCTTCAAGACCACCATACTCGTTAAAATGCCTTAAATTATAATCAAAATATTCTGAAGGCCTAAATACGATGCTTTTGGGGTCTTCTGTATTAACTTCATCTGTTGACCTAAGAACAACATTTCCCATTGCATCAATTACGCCTGGAATTAAATCATCAGTAGAGTTATACAAATTTTGAATGGAGTCTATTAATCCAGGAGTTAAATTAGGAATTCTATAGATCAGTGATGGAAGAATTCTCAAAGTCAATGAAAGACATTGAAAGCAGAACCAATTTTTTGAACTAGTTTTAAGATCTCTAAACTCAGGGCGATTTACGCAGTACCAGTGAAAGGCTCGATTGCATCCATTGCAAAGCAAGTAATCAAATTTTGATTTTAAAAATAAAACACTGTCTTCATTCTTTGGCTTGTAATAACTTTTTCTTGTCTGTGAGGTGATCGAGTTCTGACAAACTTCGCAGATATCATAAAAATTTATCAGTCCACTAATCCCACAATTAGATAGAGAGTCTTTCGAATCAGTTTCTTTAAGTGATAAATTCTCATCTAAATCTGAAAAATTCACACTCCCCTGATTATTACTACTATTAAATCTTAACCTAAATAAAATTAACTCGTTTTTAATATTGTTTTCAGAAATACGCCGAATTCTAGAAAACCAGTTTTCACCAAAGTCTGCTGCAAGTTCGTCGCCCAATTTGATTCCAATCCCAGGAATAGAAGTTAAAATGATATGTGGCCAGCCATCAACATAAACAGAATGCCATTGAACATTTATTCTAAAGTTAAAATTATTATTAAACACACATTCATAATGATTAAGAAATGCCATTTCATTACAAGTCTTGTCAGCTGACAATATATATTCATTTTCATTTGGAAGTAAAAGCCTAGCTCCTATTTTTTTAATGTTACCATCAGTTGAAAGTAATTCATTTCGGGTTTGACTAAACGGCTTTGAGAAGAAAGAAGACTTATTTGGGGAATGTGAATTATCATTTGCCTCAGTATATTCAAACCCATCAGGAGAATAAGTTGGTTTATCATTCAATTTATCCATGTTATTTGCTGAAAAATCACCAAATTGTTGACTACCTGATACAACAGCGCCTGTGAATTTAAATGCCGAACTTTTAAAAGTAAGCTGGAATGAATATGACTCGTCACTAATTTCCTCATCTCCGACGTATTTCACATCCCCAGTATATTCTCCTAACACTATAGGAATGTCGTGAGTTTCGGACAAATCTTTTTTACGCCAAACAAGGGAATAGCATGTTTTATCAATTGGAGTCGCTAATCTGACAGGATGAGAATGGTCAGAAATCCTTATAATGCCAATATTTCCGGAGACAAACCCTTGATTAATGCACTTTAAAACGGATTGATATAGCTCGCCTTGCAGCTTTGGGTCAATAAAGCCATTTTTCAATCCTAATGTAGCAGAATAAATATGCGGTAAATAACTACTTCTCCAATCAAAATTTGAAAGCAAGCCATTTGAATCATTTCTGTTTTGATCTGAATTTGAAAAATTTATCAGCTCATCAACAGACTGAAATTCTCTACATCTAGTATTAATTTCATTTTTTAATTTTTTTGCATGGACATCAAGTATTTGAGTACAAGTGTAACTAATCCCTCTTTCTAGTAAAACTTGATTTATATTAACTTCTTCCATATTACCATATTTATCAACTTCTTTTTTTTATACTTCCCACAGACAAAAATATATCTTTAATGTTGCTCGATTAGATTGGAATTGTTATACCATAAAATTTTTTTACTTCGCTTTAATCAAATTATTTTAATCAAACGACAAGACAAAGTACCGGCTTTGTGTTACATAAATTGTGATTAATAACGATATTTGTCAGATGTAAAGTATTATTATTAAAAATTATTAATAGTCTATTGTACTAAAAGTGATTTTGTTAATATAATTAAAGCCTAATTTTGTTCAATTTCAACTAAGCTAACTCATTTCTCTCATATTGCAAGTTAATTTTTCTTTTAGTCAAGTTCTTGAGTTTGTTCTGCCTAATATTGTACTTTATCTCATCAATTTGGTCCTTAGATGCTCCAAAACTTCCGTTTCTCGATTCATCTGAATAATAGTTACACCAAATGTTACCATTTGATGCCCAATAATTCATTGGGTAAGTTTGGAGGTATGAAAATTCGGAGTTTGATAAATCTAAATTATTTTCCATATCACAAAAAAACTGGAAGTTATTATTAGAAAGATTTCCTAATAATACAAATGCCTCATATGAATTTAGAATTGGCTTTTTATAATAGGCTCCCCAGTCAGTAGATAGCCTGGGGCATGCAAGCTGTATTGAACAGTCGACCCCTTCTAAAATATTATCATTTATACATTCTGCAGATAAATCTGAAGCAAAAATAGAGCAAGCGACAATTTTTGTTTTATTATTTGTGTTCGTATTATATTTGCTTATAAGTTTTTCCAGTCTTTCAACTATTGCAAAACTCCCTTGACGGCCTAATGTACTGAAGAATATTCCAATCACTACAGAGTCATTAATTAAATTACTTCCGCCCCCTTGAACTATTTTGAATGAATTTACTATTGAACTTTTTCTTATTTCATGTAAAAGCTGATGACTATAAGTTTCTCTTGTAATTTTTTTTGAAAAAGGCTCATATAAATAAAATACTTTACTTGGATTTTGTATCATAGCGCTTTCAAGATGAAATCTACCATCCGAAAGAAAAATGCACTTTTCTACATCGCTATCAATAATTGCGCTGGTACATCCGAGGGTTTCGCCCCATGCCAATGGGTCACAAACCGGAATTTTTACTGGGCTTAAAAAATAATCATTCAAGCACTTCTGAGAACCAACAATTGTGCTGTGATATTGAATAGTTGATAATAGCGCAATCTTGTCTTCTTTTTTGAAATTATGCTTGATAGTTTGAATAAAATGATCCGATAACAAATTAATTTCAACGAAGATATAAAGAATATTTGCAATATTAATATCTTTAGACATAGCTAATTCTTCAAATGGAATTAAACATGAATGAGCATAATGTACCAGTAAAGACTGGTTTGATGATTTTGAATGTGAAGATTCTAATATACTCATTAATTGATCTTCTATGCAGCATCCTCCATATGTTATATCCCCCAAAATCACTACACTCGTTTGGGTAAAGTGTTGTAAAATAAGAGAAATAGATTGAGAAAAAACTAACAATCCTTCCGGCATTTGTAAATACACGGTAAAGTTTTCACGTTCATCTGAGATAGATTTTATTTCATTAATTTTTTTAATTGTTTTAATTATTTCAAAATCATAATGAGAAGGTAGTCCAACTCTAATTGCTTCTTTTAACAATTCAATATTTTCTATGTCAGAATATCCCGGGTCAAATCTTTTATAATTAATATTATTACTAGGTAAAATATTCGGATTTGCTATTGTAGAGTCCATCCTTTTTAAAAATAATTATTGTATAAATTTACTATTAATAAATGGCGGCAGAAGGTGCTAGCCTTAACATGTATATACAATTTTAGACCCTAAAGTGAAAGCGAAATGAAAAAAATTATTTCGTATCCTATTATTAAGAATAATTAAAACTAGAAGATTCAAAATAGAGCCAAACTATAGTTTCATATTAAAGTTGTTCGGCAAGCTTCCTTTGAAATTTGTGTCTAATTTCCTTACAGTCTATGTTACTCTAATAAATTCCAATATTCTTGTCTTATTAAAATCAATCTAGATATGTAACATATTAATAATTATTTAATTATGCGCCCAAATCTTCATTTATTGTTGCATTTCAACCCCATACGGATTTGGAACACTAGAAACTCCAGATGCGCCTGCATAAAGTTGATAAGTAAAATTTGGCTGATAATTGTTGACAGTTTGGTTCTTTTCAATGCTCATATCATCTAATGGAGTTTCCTTTGGTAAAACGTCGGCATTGATGTCTCTTGAAAATAATAAAGGTGAGTTTGA
Source organism: Cryptosporidium hominis TU502 (assembly GCF_000006425.1). Lineage (NCBI taxonomy): Eukaryota > Apicomplexa > Conoidasida > Eucoccidiorida > Cryptosporidiidae > Cryptosporidium > Cryptosporidium hominis. The sequence continues at coordinate 9,849 of NW_667409.1, forward strand.
TTCTAAAAGGGGTTCAAATTGAAATGCCCAAGTACATGTGACAATAAGAGCGGCTGCAAAGAAAAGGATAAAGAAGCTGCCAAAACCTGTGAAAAGCATCATTAGTTCAGAGACTCCAGCCAATGTAAATAAAGTTAACATCCAATAAGCATACTGCTCACCAACTCCAACGTCCGCATATGACTCTACATAAAAGAAGCTAATACCGTACATTATTAAGCTAACTGCCTCACAAACAATTCCAAAGTTGTACAAACACCAGTCACCCTTTGTTTGGCTAAATTTTCCATACCATTTCTGATTGAAATAGCTGTATGTAAACGAAAATTGTGTAACTCTAAGTGCAACCACGATAATCTGAATAATATTTGCTGTATTTAGTAGTCTCGAGCCTGCTCTAAATCCCAAAGGAGCTTTTGAGTTATCTGCGATAAATTCTTGGAATCCTGCTAAGAACAAAACACCAATAAAATATACGCATAGCATCGAAACAACTCCTGCATAATAACTCAAATCCTCAGCTAAAGTACCGCCATTACCATATAGGTCAAACGTAAATAATCCTTTATTGCCAAATACATTATATAGGATAATCAATACAAGTAAGCTTGCGCATTGCAATAACGTCCCAGTCCTGAGAGTAATACAAGAGAAATTCGATATAAGTGGGGTAATCTCTTCACCTCTTTCATTTAAGGCTTCATCATCCATTATTCCATCGTTCATTACCTGCATGCCGTTAGTTGCAGACATATTAAATTGATTAGTAGAGGATTTGTTTGGACCTCTACTTTGATAGAGCATAGGCTCCTCCCCGGAATATGGTTGAGAATACATTTTATTATTCTTATCACTTAGCTTTATGAGTGCTCGTTTATGGCTCCAGAAAATCAAGATTAGTTCTGGAAAAAAAAAAATCGCGCTAAGCCAATAGAATCTAACTTGCCTCCTGTGCGTTTAATATTTAGTTCTTAAGAATAATCTCTTGCAATAATTTTGTGTGTATGTGCTTAACGTTTTTGTATCCAGGCTACATTATGTAGACAAATTAATACATATAATATGTCTATTAGTACCTCTAATAAACAAATTAATAGTTGGTGTATTTCCTAGCTCTGATATGCTGTTTTGTAACTATTATTAAATATACCAATTAATTAATACGTATGCATGCCACACAAATCCGCCACGTCGTATTGTCCTTATTGTATTTATAAACCTATTAGCGACAACCGGCATGTGATGTCTTGTCTCTGAACTATTTGAAAACTAGATTTTAAGATTAATGTACCATTAAATTAAGCACGTTCTTTTCAAAGTGAAATTGCTTTATCGCTAAATCAATCGTAAATAGAAACAATTACTAGAATGTCTTGATCTTATTTAAGTGATGCGCATAGATTAGCACTTCATAAACAGATTATTCGGTCAGGTCTTTTCTACTCCCTAATTTAGAAACAACAGCTCACTATCTAATGAAAACAACCTAGATATTAGATTGCCTTAATAACTGTAGGTATCGTTTATAACATTTTTGGAGGAAATTATTTTTACGATAAACGTTTTGTCTACACCTTTTAAAAATTAAAAAAAAAAAAAGCGATCCGCATCTTCAAAAATGGGGAACTTTCTTGTGGAAAGGTGTACTCACGCATGGAGAACTGTACGTGCAATAAAAATTTAATTACGGAGACATGCTTGGGTTTTGCAATAAAAATTATAAACAATACATGTACTGTTAGTGCCTTTATTAATTTAAACGGCTTTTAAAGGACAATACCGTTTAATCTTAAATTTTAATAGCTCTGATTATATTAATTGAATCTAAATCGAGACCATGTATTTTACGTATGTAGTTCGACCAGGAGATGCTCCTGAAGGAAGAGGGCCCTCGCAACCATTATTTTTCGAAAACTTTTTAGTAAACAACCTCAAACTGGGATTTGGTTCAATGCTTTTGGGTTTTATTGGTCTGACGATCTGCTCAATATTTAGTGGATTTGGATTGCACATAACAAAGTTCTTAAGCCCATTTAACGAAGCAACAAACTCAACTGGAACAGCGTTGTTCTTTATGATATTTATGATTTTTGGTGTAATATGCTTAAATATGTCGACAATTCTAATGGATGATGACGGCAGTATTAGCCAAACACGTGGGTTTAGGTCAGGATGTAAAGCATTTGGCCAAGGCTCTCTCGTTATTTTGTTGGGATTGATACTTATTGTAGTTACATTGTACTCAAATGTGGGTTACTATGAAGGTAATGCTCTATCTGGTCTAGATCTCAACCACGTAATTAAATGTATGTATAATGCAGGCTTAGCTATTACGAGTGTTGGACTAACAATACTTGGATTCGCTGCATTTCTCGTTGAAGTTTATTCAAGTGATGGGACCAGAGAGATACTAGGATTTGCGAGCATATTATTGTGCAAAGTTTCTGGTATTTTTATGTTTTTAACTATCATCTTCCCAGATTGCAAAACTATTGGTTCTCTTTCTACATTGTTAACAATCATTGCGCTTACTCATGTAACACTTTGGGCTGGAATTTTTGAAAGCATCGCTCTCAAGTCTAGAATCAAAATGACCCAATCAGCTGTTAGAAATGAATACTATAAAAGTAGAAATGCGCTTGCATACTTTGGTCCCCCAGTTATGGCCGAGGGAAATTATACCCAACAGCCAACAATGTGAGCTAAAGGCACTATCCAACTAGTAACTTTGAATAGAAATTAGTTAATTTTCGTTTAAAAAATTTTAATCATTTGCCAAAGCACTAATATATAAATATCTGCCGGACAAAAATTTAGTATTTCGCCGGGTATCTCTTAATAAGGTTTCTCACAGAATTAGCTGATTAATTTTTGTTTGATTTTGTACGAAAAAAATTTAAATACTGAAAATAAAGATGTGAATCTGGGCTGGAATGTTGAGTGAATCAGAATGGTTGTTTTTTGCCTCAAATGTTGAGGTTCATGTTTCTGGAAAGAGAATCATGCAAAATTTAGGTGCCAATGGGACAGGAATATATTATAAATTATTTGGTGATGACATCAAAGTTTGTATCCATGGGTTTAATCGTGAGTTTAATTATTCATTTAAAAAGGATATTTTATCAATTTTTTGGAAGTTCTATTTAGATGGAAAATTCACAATGGTTAGCAAAAAATACATATATTTTTTTTTCTCGAATGCAACGCCAAACTCGATTTTTTGCTTTATTGAAAAAGTATCAGGTATTACTCCCCAGTTTTTATTTCCCAGATTCAGCTCTACGAATAATATTATTTATAAATCATCTCTAACTTTCAAAAACAAATTTCCCGATAATAATGATAAAATGCTAATCACCAAAAAACAAAAAATTACAAAATTTGAACAAATGAATCATCAGAAGATGAAAAACTGTGCTTCAGAAAGTACATTTGAAGGTGAAAGGCAGAAAATCTTCTGCAAAACTAACTCGGGTAATTACCCAATCATTTCAACAAATTGCATCAGCAGCCTACCGGAAGATTTATTATTTTATGTTCTCTCAATGCTTGTTACTCCGGTTGTTTACGAAGAAAATGAAAAATCCTGCATTAATTATAATTCATTTTATAAAGATGACTTAATTAAATCAACCAATCTAGCATTTGTAAACAGTAGGCTATTGAAATTTTTCCAAGATAACGTATGGGAGATTTTAATTCATCATAGATTGCGCAAAAAATCCAAAAATATAATCAATTTTAAGAATTTAGGAAGTTTGATCATTTCAAGTAAAAACATTAAAGACTCTGATATTAAAGAAATTGCTTCCGAAAAATATCTCCCAGCATCTATAAACAAATTAACTATAAATGGAAATAATAACATTACTGACTCTGCACTATCGCTTTTCCTTTTAAGATTAAGGAATCTGGAATTCTTAGAAATTATTGATTGTAATAGCATTACTGGAAGCTCTTCTTTTCGAGTAATTGGGATGAAGTCTTCAATTAAATTTTTAAAGATAGGATCAAAGATTAAACAAAACTTTTCAATTAATGACAATTCATTGAAAGATTTATTCAATTCAAACTGCCAACAAAAATTAATCAAAACTGATGTGAGTGGCTTTACAAAACCTAGTATTAAACACTTAGAGCTTCAAAACTGCGTCGGAATTACTAAGATTCCCATAACTGTTAAAGAATATTGTTACAACATTGAATATTTGGACTTGAGGGGCTGCAAAAATATTTTAAATATTGAACTTGAACGTTTTTTTGGTTACTCTAAAAATCTCAAAGTTTTGGTGTTATCAAATACAAACATTAGTGATCAATTACTTGATATAATTTTTGAAAACTGTCCTGGGATAGAAATATTGGATGTTTCTTATTGTGCTAACATTTCTGAAAAAATATTTGATAAGATACCAAGTAAATTAAAAATGATATCTGGTCTCAAATTATCTTATTGTCTGAATTTCAAAGCTAATGCCCTGATACAAATTTTAAGTAATTGCAAATTTTTGGAAATTATCGATTTAGCAGGATGTTGTAATTTAGAATGTAGCCTAATTAATTATCGAAATATGACCTTTACTTCAAACTTAAGAAAGATGGGAGTATTTAGGCTCTCGTTTGACCCAAGAAGACTGAATGAATGGATATTAAACAATATGGAAGTAGAGCCAAACAATAAAAAAATAAATATCGAAATATGTTATGATAGAGAGCTTCCAATATCAGAATTTACTTATAAATTCGAGAAAATAAGAGATAAATACTTAGAAAGAAATAAACCAATTTGGGTAAATTAATTAATTCTACTAAATTAATTTTCTTCTCTTAATTTCTGTATATAGTTACTAGAAATATTATATTTCATTGCTTTTCTGATTATTTTAGTTGAATCAGTAATATTTTTTGTAATATTCTTCAAAATTTCCATACACTCTTCCATATTAACGGATGAAAGTAATTTTTTTTTATTTATATCTAATAATGCAATCGAAATATTAAATAAAACATCACTACCGAAACAAAAAATGAGATCTAATATCTCCATAATTGATTTTAAAGGCAAAGATGTAACAAAAAAGCAGAGGAACCACTCTAATGCAAACCATTGGAAGTTTATTCCTATATTTTCTAATTTTTGTGAAACTTTAGGAATAAATTTTCTGCAGAGAGTCTCTAAAATGGCAATGTCACGTATTATTCCATCCATCCTTTCTCCGTAATATGTCTCTAAATCTCCCCAGCTACAAACCATAAACTCTTTGTTTCTATTGCTACTAACTAGTTGTACTAAAGACCAAAACGCTGCTTCTTCCTTCATATTAATTAGTAGAATTGCAGCAATAAAATTCATGCTTTGGCAGTAGCCTATTACTTTGTCGTACGATGCAAATGCGTATAAAACTCTACTTAATGTACCAACTTTATTAAAATTGCTAGAATTAGAGTAATATTTAGAGTTTGGGAAAGTTCTGTGTAAATCTAGGATTATTTGGTTTTCAATATTTTTATCGATGCTCCCATTAAGCTCATTAAAATATACATTCGAGTTATTCCTCAGCATTCGATCGCTTCCTAATAAATAGCACCAAACTTCTCCTCGAATATCGGATGGGATTCCGCTAATGCATAATTTCAATAATTTCTTTTGAGTAAAATCCTTATAGTTTGCCCAATTACAAAGTTTAGCTTTCGACTTAGAAATACCAATTGGAAATAAATGAATATAGTTACTAATTAAGTATTTATTGAAATTATTGTATCCCAGTTTAGTTAGTTTACCTTGTAATTCCCATCCCATTCCGACCGTTTTTCTTGAATTAGTCTCATTTAAAAGTGAATGATTTACATCACAAAAGTCTAATGGCAAAATATCGACATAACATTGAGATTTCCAGCAAATATTCTCTAATCTAACCGATATATCATATTCATCTGGATTATCTTCCGTAACACCAATCTTCTTGTCTGTCAAATTGTTTAACTCTTTTTTCTCAAGATTTTTAAGAGTGAATTCAAAAATTGGAAGATCAACATCCATCACTGCGCCAAACAAAGTAGCGTAATAACAATAAGATATGCATAACCGCTACTGGATTAATCATCTCTGGATTATCCAGAATAATTGAGGCGTTTTATCATAAACTGGAGGGTGCGGGTGGAAGAATTAACCTGTCATTAAATCAAAGACTAAAAAAAGTACTAAAACTCAGTTTTTAAACATGAAAGAAAAAAATTTAAAGTTAATATATCAAAACTACAAATATAATCTAATTAAGGAATTCCGAATGTTTTCTTCAACTGAATAACTAATTTCCAATCATCTTTAGATAGATCATCTCTAAAATGTTGCTTCAAAATATCTATGGAATCTCTTGTAATACGACTAACCAGTTTATCGTTGTGATCAAAGTGCCTACCATATGTGATGTTTGTGTCTGATGCAAAAGGCTGAATCTTCACAGCGACCTCTTGCCCTTTCTTCCCTTCACTTACAGGTTTCTTGTTAAATTCAACACTTGTTACGCGGCCAATCATCAAGTTATCTTTCTCGGGAATGCAAAGAGGTGTTCCTGGTTTTAAAATACCTTCCTCCACATAAACGCCACAAATAATTGGATCTCTAGCATTAAAAATGTATTGAGGAATAATTTTTAATATACAAGGAAATACAACCTTCTGAGACTTCTCCTTCTTTTTCTCTTCCTGGACATCGCTATAATACTTGGTGAACATATCACAAAGGTGATATATTATATTTGCCTTCATTATTCTTACATTAAGTTTCTTGGCTTCAACTTCTGCCTCTGCATCTACCTTAATGTCAAATGCAAGAATAACTGCCATTTCAGGAAAACCTCTTTCGTGCATAATAGATGCTCTTCTAACATCAGACTTATGAACAGTCCCGATATTTAGAGCAACAACTGGAATATTGGAAGACTTTAGAAAAACTAATAGAGCTTCTAAGGATCCAAGAGTTGAAGCCATTACATATACTCCATTCCCTGTCCTATCAACAGAACTAAAAATGTCGCCCATATCCCTCATGACTTCCTCTTTCAATGATTCGATCTCCTCTGGAGTTGAATTCTTAGATGGCACTAGTAACTGTGTTCCCGCAACAGCGTCGTCAAGCCCGTTCGCGCATATTTTTACGCCCATTGAAGCTTTGATAAAACGATGATGTATATACTCGCCTTTTACCCTCATCTCATGCATTGGTTGAGGGGTCAACAATGCTCTAATTGTAGTTACAATTGGAGCAGAAAGACCGCAAACAATAATTGTGTCACCTTCCCTTAATATTCCTGATACAAGAATCACATCAATTGTCACGCCCAAACCGTCGATAGCCTTTACCTCAAGAATCGTGCAGCTTAATTCACGCGTATTCAATTGTAAACAATGGAGGCCCATATAATTCTGAGTCAGCTGAGCAATTAAATAAATCAAGTCAGGCACTCCTTCTCCAGTAACAGCACTAGTTGGTACAATTGATACATTGCCTCTAAAATCATCATTCTTCCAATATATATCACAATTAAGACCCTCCTCAGAAAGTTCTAGAAGAACTCTATTAAGACGAGTATCAAACTCATCTCTTGTACTTTCATTTTGGATAGAAAGTGTTGACCTAGAAGAAGACCAATTCTGCTCAATCCAGCCATAAAGTCTGTCAATCTTGTTCAAAGCAATGATAAAAGGGCACTTCCTGCTTCTGAGTAATCCAATACTTTCTCTAGTTTGCGGTTCAAGTCCATGCATAATATCAACAACAAGAACGGCTATATCGCATAATGACGAGCCTCTAGATCTCAAATTATTGAAACTTTCATGTCCAGGAGTATCTATGAATAATAATCCAGGTATTTGCAATTCAAAGTCAGCTTCAACTTTTTTAACTTGTTCGGAAAGCATTTCAGGTGGAAAGTAAGTTGCACCAATCTGTTGAGTTATTCCTCCTGCTTCATTATCCTGAACATTTGTTTTCCTCATTTTGTCAAGAAGCTTTGTTTTTCCAGTATCAACATGGCCTAGAATACAGCAAACTGGTGATCTAAACCCCAGGTCTTCACATGGTTCCTCTACAATATGTTCAATATGGTTTGTATCCGCGATGCTGTCCACTTTCTTTGGCGGAACTAGGTCTCTAATATTTTTTGTAGAAACGTTCGGACTTTTTGATCCCATTTCACAATCAACTACTTTCTCCCATGAGTCTAATACAAACTCCTGTATAACCGTTTGAGTTTCCATGTCTTGATTTCTCTCACTATTTTCTATAATATCTGTAGATAGAATATCCTCCTTTAGATTATATTTATTATTTTTCTTCTTTCTTGTTGCAAGCCCACTACTGAAACTTGAATTGGCAAGACTACCTTCATTTGTAGAAACTACACCCTGCTGTCTAAGGTATTCAACAAATTGTTCACGCTTTTGTTTTACAGCCTTCTCCTTAGCAGACAAGAGTTTTCCTTCAGCCTTTAATTGTTCCCTGCGTTCTTTCCTTTGTTTTTGTTTTTGAAGTTTTTCCTCTTGAATGCGCAATGTTTCTTCTTCTTCCAACCTCCGCCTTTCTTCTTCCTTCCTTTTCTCCTCCTCTTCTCTTCTTTTCAACTCCTGTTCATTTTCTTGAATCTGCCTCAATCTTTCCGCGGCTGCTTTAGCAGCTGCACTTATAGGCTTGGGTTTTGTAATGGCTTCCGAACCAACATCCTCAGTGGCTAGAGCATGTGACTTTGCTTGTTTTTTTTTCTGCTTCTTAAGCCTGTTTTTGAGAGTTTGAGAAGATACAGTTTCCTCTGCTTTCACTTCCTTAAGATCTTGTAATTCCTGATTTACCTCTTCATTATCAACCGTTCCAAATTCAGCTAATAGTGCATCCAAATCCTCGAGATCCTGATCTTGTTTCTGAAATAACAGAAGTATTCCTAGCGTAACAATAAATATAAGTACTACTTACCTTGTTAGCATTTTTCTTCTTGCTTGACATTTATCACACGCTGTAATTTTTATATATATATATATATATATATATTTTTTTATAAATATTAAAAAAATTTAGCGCGCAACTAAATTGCCCGCTATTGAGAGACGAAAACCTGTCTCAAAAATAACAATTTATATTTGTTCAAATAACCGTCTACAGACGTTTAAATAAGGTTCACGGAACTGGTTTTTTTAATTTCAGTTTGTACAGGCATCCAATACTTCCTTAAGTTATTATTGTTCAGGATTTAAATAATTATAATTCAATATGACAGTAGAGGTGAACCCTATGAAAAATATTAAAATTGAGAAGTTGGTCATCAATATTAGTGTTGGACAGTCAGGTGATCGCCTCACCCGTGCAGCGAAGGTATTGGAACAGTTGACTGACCAAAAACCTGTCTTTGGTCAGGCTCGTTTCACTATCCGTTCATTCTCTATCCGTAGGGCTGAAAAGATATCATGTTATGTTACTGTTCGTGGTGATAAAGCCGAAGAGATTCTTGAGAAGGGTTTGAAAGTTAAGGAATACGAACTTCGTAGAAGGAATTTCTCTGCAACTGGTAATTTTGGTTTTGGAATAGATGAGCACATTGATTTGGGTATTAAATACGATCCCAGCACCGGTATTTACGGTATGGACTTCTTCGTACAATTAACTAGACCAGGTAATCGTGTTAGCCTAAGAAGGAAATGTAGATCAAAGGTTGGCAAGCACGGTAGAGTTACAAAGGATGAAGCTATGCAATGGTTCCAGTCTAAATATGATGGTATTATCTTGAACTGAAAATTGTTGTGCGTTAATCAGCGATTTCAACTTTATTAGTACTAGATTTACCTAGTGGTTCATAGTAATAACTTATACCTTAAAGATTAATACTTTTAGTATCTCCTAGTTACTCTTTTTTTCATAGTACTCTCCTCAGACTCACTGTCTGTACTACTTTCATCTAAATCCTTAAAACATTCATCGGATGCTATGTGTTCTATTAGTGAATTTCTAAGAGGAATGCTCTCATCCCAGCCCAAGTGTCTAATGAGTTGAGGTATTTTGGATCTGAATAATGAGAGTAAAAAAATGTCAAAGAATGATATTATGTCGCAGGAAGGAATTAGCTCATCCCTCAAACCTTCACAGTTAGAATAAAATATATCATGGGATTCGCTATTTTTAAATGGTGAAATGCCGTCCTCTTCAAAAAGTTCAGTAAAATATTCAAAAAGTTCCTTTTTTTTATCCGAAAATTCCCAGAAAGCCAACGCAGATATTTTAACTGATTTTTTTAGATGTTTATTACCGATAAGAGATTCATTACTCTCTAACAATTTTCTATTTACATAGATAGAAATTTTATATTTCTCTTTACCCTTCTTAAGTGAAAAAGAAAATTCAACTTTATTCTTTTCAAAACTATCACTCACAGATATATCACCTAATTGATTTATTTCTTTCAACACTAGCCTATAATCGCTACCAAGCGAATGCTTATATTCTTCCGCCGTATCTAATATCAGGCTTCTTATTTCATCGTAATTCATTATCAAGAACTAAAATAAAAAATCTATCTGGCGCCTTAGATAACTTCTAATCTGAATTTTTATGTATTTTGTTTGCAATGAACATTTCTTTAATGGATGGAAAAAATGCTATTAAAGTACTAAAGAACAGTCTATCTGATGATGATGAAAATAAAACTATTTATGTTAACAATTTAAATGACAGTATATCTATCCCAAAGCAAAAATTGGCACTTGAAGAGATTTTTGCAAAATATGGCAAGATTGAATCAATTAAAATGTTTAACTCATATTTTAGGAAAGGTCAGGCATGGATAACATTTTCTAACGCTGTTTCTGCTGTAAATGCTGTGAATAATGAAATTGGGACGCAAATATTTGGGAAACACGTAAATGTTTCATTTGCAGCTGAAGAGTCAGAACATAGAAATATCCACATTCGCAATTCCAGTTCCAATATTCAGATGATACCAAAATCTATTAATGCTCGCATTGAATTATACAAGCAATACCTGGCTCAATGGTTAAAAAATGCTGAAGACAATGGTTTATTTCAAACTCTGGACAATCCTGAAGAAAACCAGATTAAACTAGTTAACAATCAAGTTTTATATGATAACAACTACGTGAACCTCATGCGTTCTAACAAAAACAAAAAATTGAATGTTCATCACTTTATTAACAATGAGCTTACACAAAACTCCCTAGGAAGACCGGAGATGCAAATTGATGCCACTACATCCTTTCGACACAAGGTTCCAAATAACGCTAGCCCGCATGAGTTAAGCAATACAGTCTTTGTACAAATGGAGATGGGTATATGTAGAGAAGAAGAACTATATACTTTATTTAGTCACATAAATGGATTCAAAGAACTCCGTTTTATACCAGTAAGTTTCTAAAGATTACTCAATAGTTTAATTTACTTGTATAAGAATCATCAAGTCGCATTTGTAGACTTTTTCACTCAAGTACAAGCAGCAACTACAATCTCTAAACTAGACAACTTTCTATTAAACAATTCGACCAGACTCAAGCTTTCATTTGCAAAAAAAAAATAACCGCGCAAACTGTTGTCTCAATTTTATTGTCTCGTTCTATTGTAGAAAAACACTTTGCAACTAGTGTGTACAATAATGATTGTATATTCTCTAATCGGTATTGAAGAGAACGTTGCTATAATTTGATGGAACACGAAACTCTCTACTGGCAGTATATTTTTATAATGCCTTTTGTTTTAGTTCCTAAACTTTAAAGTTTACATTTTGTGATGATGATTTTCTTAGGACACCTACAGACATCAATTTTTGATGGTTGAGTATTATTGTTATCCCTGTCTGAGCAAAAAATGTAAACATTTTCTTCTCAATGACGATGATTGAAGTTCCATTGCTAGATAGTATCTGATTTACTGATGCAAATTGGAAATGCCTATTGGTTCTTCTGAGTCTTTGAGATTCGAGATTCCAGTAGCTCAATGTTTATATTAATGGTTCGTTTTCATATCTTGATGGATTTACTTCCATCTTCATTCTCTTTATAGAATTTGGTGAGTTGATATTCTTGGAATGCTTTTCTGAACCTCCGTGTATGTGCATTTTTACTCTTCTTGAGTTCTTTACTTTGGACTCAATTATCGTCGCTTCTTTGTCCTTCTTTTCCCTTGTTATTTCGTAATGAGTACTATTTGTTGGATTTTCGTCTCTTGAGTTTAAGTTTATAATGAATGGCTGTTCTGAGGGTGAATTTGAAAAATTAGCGTTCTCCAAGTGATTGTTTAATTGCTCGGTGTTTATAACGCCATCCTTTATATGATCCAGATATGATCTTAACTAAGAATATGTATTAATCGTCTTTGTAGTACTGAATTTAACTTACTCTCTCGATAAATTCATATATTGCTTCTGACCATACATCTCTATCAATTTCTATCGCTTTAAAGAAAAGGTCATGAATCCCGTATAAATCATGATATTTGATGTATATTTGATCTCTATCTGTTTTATCTGGAATTACCACGCTCATAGCAAGAAATGGATATCCTCCTAATTTACTACTTCCTTTTAAATAATCACCTTCGGTTGCCCAATAGCACCACTCCCACCTGTTTAATATTAATAATTACTTTATATTTTTTTTATTAACTTACCTATTAATTGTAACTTCCACTGCTCTGAAATAAAACATTCTCAGTTTATCTTGAAAAAAAAGTTAAAGTTTTAAAAAGAATTGTGATAACTTACCTTTGTCACCATTTTCTAAATAATATAGATTTCCTTGTAATGCTTTAGAAAAGAATATTAATTGTTCTTTTTCTGACATTTTGTCAAAATCTGCATAAATTGATTTATTGCCTGAAATATCTGCATCAGTTTGTAAATTAATCATTGCTTGAAATAATACTGGATTTGTATCCTCAACTATTATGTTTGCAGAAATTCTATAAAAAGATAACAGTAGTTTCGCAACAACCTTCCTGTCTTTTTGGATGTTATAAGTTACTTTTTTTGGAAACTTTGCATCAATTATATCCATAATGCTAATTCTACATTCTCCAATTACAGAACTGGTAAAAGTGCCATGGCTGATTAATTCAATAAATAAATAGTTCTCCCTTTGTCTTACAAAAATAATACGCTTTTCTTTCCAACAACATTTAAATGATTTTGTAAGGTTATTAGTAAACTTGTTTACATCTTCCAAGCAAATAGTTGTAGATGATTCGTCAGTTTCTCTACCGCATTTAATTCTTATTGAATACTTTCCTGTTTCAGGAATATCAACTCCCTCGAGAATATCCAATAATAAATTAAAATTTTCATGTTTATGAACACCAAATTTTAAAAAAAACCAACTAAATGGAAAGAATTCAGATGGATGCGGAATGTACTTACGAAATATCAGTAATAAACTTCCAAATGCTGCACAACAAATAATTCCACTGGATAAATCAATAAATCCTCCTGCTTTTGTTCTTAATTGTTCTATAAATCCCCACATAATGATTTGTTTATTTTCAGATAGTTTAACTTTGGTGTGCACACACCAATCAAATAATGGTGAAATATCTACCAAAAAAAAATCAATCAAATAAAAGTCATTATTTTAATAAATATATTTAAGATATATACGCTATAAGAAATAAACACAATCTCCTAAATTTATTTTGAATTTTGGTGGTGGGCATGATATTATTAAATGAGTTTCGCAATTAAAGCATTCTTTTACCGAATTCTCGTTAATAACTGATTCTAAATCTCCTAAACTTGGAGAAAATTTTTGAGTTTTTATATCTTGTTTTTTATTAAATTGATTATCGTCCACTCTAATTGGTCTATAAATTCCAATGGCTAGCCTGCCATGTTTAAGAAGTTGCTGTTAGATCAAAAATAAATTTATAATTATAAAAGGAAAACAAACTTACTGAAAATAAGTTATAAAATGTAGAATTCACAAATACAAATGGAATCTCTTCCATTTGCAAACTACAGTTCTTTTCGTTATAATACCTAACATTTCCGAATGGTTTACTAGTTGGATTTCCATAAATTATTTGATTAATAAATGATTTATTTATAGGATTGTTATCTAATATTGGAACTAAAAAAGGAATCAATGAATCAATAATGTTATCCACAAAAAACTGTCCACTAAGAAATTGTCTTGAATAAAAAAAATCTAGTTCGTTCTTATATGGAATAGAGTAAGTTGATCCATCGATCCTGGTTGGCCAATCATCCGAGTATTGAAATAATAATAACCCAATGTCTGTTTCTTTAATATCTATTATTAATGGTGGTATTTTTTGGGATCCTACTAAACAATTATCTTTTTTTTTGTATTTGGAGAATAAATAACATACTGCTATCCAAGTACCAATGGCATGTTTTCCATATCTAACGTTAATTAGTTCTTCTTTATATATATTTGAAGGATTCCCTGTTGAATCAAAAATAATTATTCTTGATGCAACCAATACTCCGGCTTGTTTTAAATCATGTTCTGATGTCCCAACACCAGATATTTGGGCAATTTTTCCAAAAAACTCGTCATTTATAAAACTGGAATCTATAATTTTTTCACATAAAACAATGAAATTTGAAGGTTTAAGTGAAAAGGTTAATTTTATCAGCATATCAATCTTTTCACACCATCCGATAATCAGCACAATTGGGTATTCTCTATTTGTAAAAACTTTTGAAATTGCTTCTAAATAATTTGAAACTACTGGAATGCCGATATTTGCTTCAGGTAGAAAATTTACATTTGATTGAGAAAAACTAACTGTATTAGAATTGATTTTGTAGATATCAAATTTACTATTTATATTCGTCATATTAGATGCAGTTTCTTCAAAGTGATTGGGAAGAACCATATTTTTTACCTGGTCAAATAAACATTGATCATCGTAAGAACTTGAATAATTGATTAAATTTGTAAATTCACGATTATGCTGAGTAATTTGTATATTTTTCCCAGCTTCATTAATATTTATCAAATTTTTTATATTTTTCTCGGTATCATTCGAATCATAATGCTTATGAATTTCAGACATGATTGTACAATCATAAATATTTAATTGATCTTTGTTTTCAATATATTCTTTTGTCTTGAATTTTTTACTTCTATTAAGAAATACATTAGATGGAGAACAGCTCCTCCTCCCTACTTTTTTAAGAAACTCTTCTGTGTAATTTTTTGGCGATTCCAATAACTCTGCTTTCTTTACAAGGGAAATACTGGAAGATAACACAATTCCAAGGTAATTTGACCCCTCATAATAAATATTTGAATTATCTCCAATTATATATTGATGAGGGTTTAAATAAGTTCTATTTGTATCAGGGGAATAAACTCCAATTAAAAATATTCCTAGATGTTTATAAATATACTTCGTAAAAATTTGTATTGGATATCCAAAAAATGAGTTTGGAAATCTTAATGTATAAACCTTAAAGTGCAGTCCCCTCCATCTACATTTCCATTCATATGGGGTAATTTTTGATCTATCGATATTACTAGTAAAAAATGTATTTTTTGGTGGTTCCTGGAGCTTTCTAAGCATGTTTTCATTCTTTGGTATAATAAGATGTAGCATAATTGGTAGAAAACCTGGACAATTACTTATACATTTGCTTAATAATTTAATTCTTAAATTCTCTAAAGATAGGCTCCCTAATACTCCAGTTATCTTTGATAAACTTGCAACTTGCGATGAATAAAAAATAAGAAAAAATTTATCTTTTAGCCCCAATAAATTAGTTAGACCTGAAATTCATATTATTAATCATAATTATTCAATTTATCGCTTACACATTACAGTAATCAGTGCATCAAAGTCACTTTTTTGCGTTCCTTTATTGCAAATAACATCATGTAATATTGGCTTCTCTGATCCATAAATTAAAACAATAGAGCTATATTGCACCAGGTTATTGATTGCAGATCCTAAAAAGCCCTGCTTTATACTTAATCGAATATAACCTCTTTGTTGCGATATTTTAACTATGTTTTGATATTCTAAAATTTGTATTGGTGTCACAAGTACTATAGATTTGAATCTTCTTTGTTTTTGCAGAGAAAGACTTTTTGTAATAAATAACAACTGCTTTAAGAAAGTGTTAAAATATTTTAAAGAGCATAATTAACTTTACCTTTGGTGGAATTGGTCCAATAATACACAAATATGTGTCATTTTTCCTAATAAATGATCCAATTGAATCTGGTGGTGTATTTAATGCTTCTTTTAGTCTTTGAA
>NW_667410.1:0-26759 GCF_000006425.1 Cryptosporidium hominis TU502
TTTGATTCGTTATTATGTTCAACAGGAATATTTCCTAATCCTTCATTTAAAGATCCATTTTGAAAGAAGTAGTTTGGTAATATTTGACTATTTCTTGAAATAGAAGAAGAAGCTGACAAAAAAGATGAGCTCATTTGTATTGT
Organism: Cryptosporidium hominis TU502; assembly: GCF_000006425.1. Classification (NCBI taxonomy): domain Eukaryota; phylum Apicomplexa; class Conoidasida; order Eucoccidiorida; family Cryptosporidiidae; genus Cryptosporidium; species Cryptosporidium hominis. The sequence continues at coordinate 144 of NW_667410.1, forward strand.
TATTATTATTATTATATTAATTGAAGTAAAAAAGTGATAATTTGAGTAATTTATTATATAATTCTGTAATAATTAATTAGTTAATTAATATTAATAATTTTGTTTTATTTTCACAGATTTATTAATCAATTAATTTATTTACTTATTATTATGTAATATTAAGTAAATTTAGCTTCAAATGTTTCTTAATCTAATCAATTTACTTTCATTATTTCCCTTTAATTTTAATCTTTTTTTTAGAAAAAAAAAATTCTCACACACATGCTGTTATAAACAAAAAAAATTCTATACCGGTATCCACGTCTTGTCTCCACGCTGTCAGAAAAATAATAAAAGATGACATGAACTAAAAAAAAGATATGATTTTTGTAAAAAAGAGAGGAAAAAAAAATATGGAAATGAATATATTATTTAATTTTGTAAAACATAGTTGTTTGTTTTAGTTATATGATTTAAGGGAGTTAGGTTATATTAAAGAAGAATTAAGGGAATAAATAATAAGATTTAAGTGTTATATAAATAATGAATAGTAAGTATAAAGAAAATATGCAGATTTAGTGTTTTGTTATAATAATAAAAAATAAGTAGTGTGTAATTAGAAAGAAGAATGGAGATAAGAAAAAAGTCCCGTTTCCATCTTCAAATTGAAAAGAGTTATATTTTAAAATAGCTCTTCTAGTAGTTCTGTTTTTTGCTCAGAAAGCCTTTGTGCAGCAAGCCAGAGCCCAAATCTATGAGAAATAGTTCCATTAAACTGCTCAAGAGTACGATTGAATCTTCTAAAGTCGAAGGTAGATGGAATACTATGAAGGATGGATATACATCCTTCAAATGATGTCATAATCAGCTTATGCTCATGGTACTTAAGAACACCAAGAGCAACTTGGAATGCATATGGTTCTCCAAAAAGAAAAAGAGAATCCCAAACCTTTGGAATAACTTGTATTGGAATACATGTTGAAAATAAAGAAGTCAACCATGAAATTAAGTATGTGTCTGATGTAATACTTAATAAATCAAAATGATAAGCCAAAGAAGGCATTAATTCTTTAAATAACATATCAAAGAAATCCAATCTCATTTTGACATTTCTATGATTAAGCATAAACATATCTAAGAAAAAGCTGTTATGCAAAAGGTTAGTAAAGGTTTTAAATGCTTCCATCAAATTAATATTAAATAACAAAAGAATCATTGCAATATGACTCATCCCCTCAACATAACCTATATCAGGCCTATACAATATAAAACATTCAACCAAAATCTTAGTACTCTGGTCTATTCTATATATACTTGGATTGTCATTAAAAAATAATAACACACTCTCAAGTTCTGAATCTTCATCATCTTCCAGAATTTTCCTATTAATATGAGATTGGGAAATTGGAGAGAGCCCGCCTAATGGTGAAGGAACTGTCATAAATGTAGAATCTGATTGTTCATTAGCCATTTGTTTCTGTTCTATATATTTTGCCTTTTGTTTAGATTTCATTTTGTCCCAAATTCTGTATCCTAGTACTGCTCCAGCTCCAATAAAGAACGAATGAAGTTCTGGAAATACATTCGATATATCTCTGTGAAACCTTTTAAGGTGTATGAAAAATGCCTCTTTCAATGGCCCGCCTTCAAAGCATGCATGCATGCACGTTTGCTTTCCCCCACATGCTGAGGGGCTGATTGACTCTGACAGGTCTGTCAGAAAATTACTTCTGAGTCTTAAAAGATGGTTAAAAGTGGCAGCTTGAATTTGAAGATTATTTCCTACAGCAATATTCCATAAGATTCCTCTATATGAGCAAGGAATATTGTTAACCCATAAATGAAGAATCAGGTGAGAAATGGGCGCCTGATAATTAATATATTTATTATGTAAATTATGACTTGGGGGTGCATATTTTGGCTTTTTAAGCTTCAGAAAGCTAAATATACTCATTATTTTCCATGAAAATGTTGATTTTGGTACAGAAGCTTTATATTTATTCTTTTTATTATGAATCCAAGCCATTTTTTGGGGATTGGAAGACATTTTTGATTTTGATTTCCAGCTGCCAGTATTAGAATTCAAATTCTCTTTTTGGCCAGAAACTATTTCTTGAAGAATACTACTTGTGGGATTATTGCTGGCGCATGAATTATATTGGTGTAAATCAAACAATGTAGAAATAGAATTCGAATTTGAGTTGGATGATAAAACTTCCTTATTTGAGAGGGAAACTGCATTAGGAAGTTCAGTATTACATAAGTTGATGAATGAATCTAAGCTCCAGTGGTTTTCCCATTGAATAAAGATTCCATGGTGCCATACTCTTAATAAGTCACTTTCAATTCCCTTATCTATAATTGGGATTCCATAAACTGTCATTACATTACCATCTTGAGCTTCTTTAGCTTCTTTGGTTTCTTGATTTTTAAGAATAGTTTGATGGAAGAATCTGATCCATATTAATAATGATGGAAAAGTAGAATCTAATGAACAGAGATTAATGGATTCCCCTGAGCGAGTTATCAGTGAGAAACATTTGGATTCTAGTTCACTTTGTAAGTGGTTTGCATTATTTTTGGATGAGGTTGAACAGACCTTTCCTTTTCTTAGGATTTTACTGGATTTTCGATCTAAATGGATTTTACTTGATACTCCCACATTAATATCCACAATATCATCCAAAAGGATACAAGATAAATCAGAAATGTCCATTCCAAAAGCTCTACGGATTCTACTTGTAATTCTTGAATGACTGGTTAAAATACAGCTTTGGTTATCAAACAGATTTTCATCTCTTAGAAAGATATTCGAATCCATTGCTTTATTATTGTTAATACTATTATTATTTAAAGGTCTAGAAAGACGTTTCTTGTTATAATTAACCAGTTTACTAAGTTGAAGAGACATATTACTAACAAAATTACTTGGATTTAATAAGTGACTTGATTTACTTCTAACTTTCTTCCAACAGAAGAATTTTGAATCTGAAGATATCCAAGCAATTATTGTATGAGAACTATTTTTATTTGAGAATCTTCTAAAGATTGTTCCTTTTTGAAGAAGAGTTGGACTAACTTGAGATACTTGTTTAGATCTTAAGACTTTTGGATCTCTAGAAAGTCTTCCATATACTTTTTCAGATGGAGATAATAATGGTTTAAGTTCATTTTCAGCAACTCTATCGTACATATTTTCAAGTTGGGTACTTGTTACTGGAAGATTCGAATGCATACACATTGTAATAAATTCTTGTTTGGACATTTTTGTTCGTACATGAGAATTATGTAAGGATGTATTTAACATAACCAAAGCATAACAAAGTGTATGGATCTGATCCGAGGTATATAAAGTTGTTGGATTGTCTCTAATATAATTAACAGAGAACCTCTCTAGGATTCTATAAACCATTTGGGATTCTCCTGGAAGAAAGAATCTAGATAAGAAATATCTTAAAGCAATATCAGGTTCCAAAGAATTAGTATTAAATAAGTGAACATAATTATTGAGTATACTTAAAGAGAGATTTGAATGTCCTCCTAGAAGCTCTCCAACTTTACGTTTATCCAAGAAATCAGTGTGAAGAATAAAGTTTGCAATATATAAAGGATCATCTTCAACAAGTTGATGTTCAATTAAATAAGAAATTCCTTCTTCTGGTGAGTTATTGAAAAGTAATACTCCCTGTTCAAGTTGTTCCATTAACTGTATTTCTTCTTTAAGTATATCCATGTGGCATTGTCCTTGAGAGATGTATGGTTGTGAACAGAAGATATCTGAACTTATTCCTTGGTGTATATTATACCTCCTTTTAATGTTAGAGGATGCAAAAGATCCAGACTTTTGGTGAGCTTTATGATATTGAGAATCAATAGAATTATAGTGGTTGTATTCATCTGAATTCAAGTTAGAGTGGTTTTGAAAGACATGAGAACTATTACTGGTTTTTCCTTTTATTTCATTTGATACACCAAAGCTTTTAAATGAAGGAGAGTTTTCTGAAGTAGTATCAATGGATTTCATAGATTGAGCTGAGTTATGTTTACTTTGTTGATTGGAAGTAACTCCGCCAGTTTCAGATTTTAGTTGGAATGAATTTGATCTTCTAGAAGCCATTAAGATTTGCCTGATCTTTTTTGCTGTTAGTGATGGTATGACAGGCTGATTTCCGTCAGGACTTCTATTAATAGCTGAACCAGACCAATCTTGTGAGAACCTCATAACAGGAAGACTAGCAGAACTTGAATTACTTGCAAATCTAATTTGTTCTGGTTCAAGTGTTGAAAAACTTTTAGAGGAGAAATTTGAATGATTTTGACAAGAATCTTGTTCTGGAACATAGCTGAAGGTTGTTATGGGATTTTCGGAGAAGTTTACACTAACTTCAAGTTCAGATTCTTGGGATAAGGCTCTAACTTGAGTTATAGATTGGTTTTTGTTCGGATTCTCAAAGTTACTACTTTTTAAGTTTTCAGAGCAAACATTTGATGAGATATTCGGAACATTCTCAGCTTCCATGATTTGTACTCCCTTTTTTAAGGCCCGTGGAGACATTGTGTATAAATATATATTAATATATGAGAAAACTTTCTAAGTGGATTTTAAAGAAAGAAGGCCAAAATGAGTTTTCATCGCTAAAAGAAAATAAGAAAGTAAGGTTTGAAGATTATTACCTCCAAAAAAAATTTTAAAGTTGAGATTTCTCTTTCTCCTGTTGAGCCTTAAACTCTTAATTCCAAAGAAAGCTATATTGTATTTCAGGACTTTTTGACGCTAGCCTAAACTTCGAGATACCCAGTTTCTCTCCGTTCATTCGTGGTCTAAAAAAAGTCTTGAACAATCTTATCTCTAATTCGTGTTCATACAATTATTGGTTATTTTAATTCCAGTCTTAAAGCATTTTTCCAAACTATTCCAAAAGGCCGGGTTCGAGTTTGTACCCGCGCGCGCCAAATGTGTTGCATGCAACAATTAATCCAATATCGGTGGGAACGAAGAAGAAAAGAGGTGGGGATGAAATGGTGGAAAAAAACATAGAGGTAAAGAGGGTATATATAGAGAATGAGTTATATAAGTGGATTAAAAGTGTGTGGTAGGTTCAGGAAGGCTAAAAAAAGACGAATTACCACAGCAGGGAAGAAATCCAATCGAAGCTTTTGACTCCTTGATCTTTTGTTGGAATGTCAATTTTGGAGTAATTGTTAGAATTTTCTGGGTCTTTAGAGCTGTCTTGGTTTTCAATTCCGAACTTTTGGAAGATGCTGTCGAGGTTAAATTGATCAAGTTTGGAAAAAGAGCAATCAAATACTTCAACTTCCTTCTTGAGGGAGCATTCCTCAGGAGGAGCTTCCCGGATTGCTTTAGAAGAGGTGGGAGAATAGTCTTTTTTGATATCTGAGATATTTTTAGAGGATACGGGAGTGTAATTTCTAGGTTCTGACATTTGGCTAATGACCATAGGGGCATGGTAGTCTTGATCCTTATCCTGATCTTGGTCCGGGTCATGGTCTTCTATGGGAGAATTAAAAGAAGTAACAAGATCTGGAGGCGATTCTGGGTCAATAGAAGTGGATAAGAGAAAGACAGCTGAGAATCCAGTAATGATTTGGGTCTTTTCGATAAACTCGTGATCAATTTCAAACAGCTTGGAATTAAAAAGAGGTTTTTCCCAATGGTACTCAAAGGGTATAATGTCATTTCCAAGGTCTGAAACGCACATCTGGTCAATAATGGCTCTTTGGCCAATAGAAATAATTAAAGGAGATCCGGGAGCTCTTAGAGTAATGAATACAGGAAGCTGACAATTTTCTGCTAAAGCAATAGCAATTTTGAACTCTCTAGAATTGAAGGTAAAATTGCTGTTTTCCAGAATACTTTCACATAAGCTTAAGGTATCAATCTGTTCTTTTTTAATTTGGATATCTTGATAAGTTGAATTATTTGAAACACTATTTCCACTGGTATTTCCTGTTCCAATTGAAGATCCTGTGATTGGCATATCATATCCAGAAATACCAATCGGTTGAACTTTAATTGAAATTAAAGATTCTTGGGATGAAATTGAGAGTGTTATCTTTGATTCCTTAATTTCCATATATCCAAATATATCCTTAAGAAGACCAGAAGATATCCTTAATCCATGTCTTCTTTTCCAGAAAATTGTTTCATGAAGAAGAATTCTATCTTTATGTCCAATAACTGGGTATACACAATGCTTTCTAATTACTCCAATTTTACCATGTAAAGTAACCCTTAAAGTATCATCATCATTTCCATTAATCTCAAAAATGAATCTAGTGGCTTTAAACCACTGAGTATTGTTAAAGCATTTAATCAGTGAGTCTACTTTATATAATCGTTCAAATTCTACAATATCCCCAGTTTCAAATTTATCAAACAATCTACCATCAAAGTTAAATTGGAAACACGAAGAAAATCCACCAAATGGAAATGAATAAAGCATTAAATACTCATTTGTGATTCTTATCAATACATCTTGGCATTTAAACCCTCTCAAGAGACAACTCAAACAGTTATTTAATTGCTTAATTATACTATTATCCCCCTCCACAGAAATCATGATCAGAATTATTCAAATCTTCTACCTTTCAAGCAATCGCACACACAAATACATATGTAATCAAATCATCCAGATCCAATTATTTAACAAATTTCTGAGAAGATTAGATTAAGGGAATTCAAGCTTTTATATTTATTAAATCAAGTTGGCGCCAATTATTTCAAAAAATGAAAAATAAATGAGAGATTTATTTCTATTAATTCAATGATCACTCTTTTTTTCAAAATCAATTAATCCCCATTTAATTTCAGCTCATTCTTTATCCATTCCTCTAATCTACCCAAAATAAATTCCTTTTTATTTTATTTTGGTACCCAACATTTATTTTTTTCAAATACCGGTATATAATACATGTTTGGGCGCCCGCATATTTGGGCGCCACGTTATTATTTTTTCATTAATATAAGGTAAAGGGGAAAAAAGTAATAGGGAGGGGTGGAGAGGGGAGGGGTTTGGGTAGGGAGGATAAAATAAAATTTTGATAAATGTGAAAAAAACTTAAGTGGGAAGGGTGGAAAAGGAGTTAAAAGAAAAATATTGATTTGCAATTAATAGTTTAAATCTTAATTTGAATATTGGGAACATATAGGAAGTGCTCACGTTGCAATCCTTTAGATACGGATTGAGGGTGAGGCATCGATCCACGCCTTAGTGAGAGAGGTAGTATAAAAGGTATTAAAAGGAGGTAATATTGGGCTTATTTTCAGCTTTAGCATTGAGATTTATCGTATTAAAGGAATCTGGAGAGTATCAAGGCGAGAAAAGGAGAGAAGTTACTGAGAGTAACAAATTGCATGCAAAAGTGTGTGGTTACGGAGAGAGAAAGACTGGATTTAGATTATATAGAATAGAGCTAGAGGCAGATAGAAACTATAGAATAACAAGATATGGAGACTGAAAATAAAGTTGAGGTGATTGACTTTGAGATTGAGAAAGGAAATGATAATGGAGATACAAAAGAAATGGAACAACTTCTGGCCCTGGACGACTTTAAAAAGTTGATTGGACTATTAGAAAGAGCAAAGGAGTCAAGCCTAAGGAGGTTGGATAGAACTTTATTACTAATAGAAGAAAATTTTGAGCAAGTGAGTAAAAGGCTCGATCAAGACGATCTATCATACCTGGATTATCGCATGTGTGATGTGGATCTTCCTGAAATGGAGGTTGATCCAACTGAAGAAGAAATTAACAATACTGTGAATTGTTTTTTGAGCAAATTAATAGAAACAGGAAAGATCCAGCTTAGACAGCTAAAGAGAGAGCTGAGCGAAGTGAAGGAAGTCACGGAAAATATCCTAGTTTCAGAGGTAAATGAAGAAGAAAATAAACAAATCTTTGAAAGCCCTAAACCAAAAAAGGTCAAGGATGAAAGCGGGTTTGTAGCGAGCATGAAACGTCTCTGGGAAAACAAGACACCAAAGCTTTCCTCAATTTGGAGGAGAAATGAAGAGAGTAAGAACCTGATTGTTAATAGACTTGGAGTGTCCAGATTGGATAAGTTGGATATTGTGGACGGCTTTTTGTCTAAAGACGATGATACAGAAAAGAAGGATGGAGTTAGTCTGGATATAGAAATGGAAAGTATTGTGGAAGCTGAAGCTGATGTTGAGGTTGATCCTGAGACTGAATTTGGGGTTGAGACAGAAATCGAAGGCAGTGGTGAGACAGAGGTAGATGTAGATATGGAGCAAAATATAGAAACAGAAACGGAAGTGATGACATCTGCCAGAAATAATACATCCTTCAAGTCGATTTCTAACGAGGACGTAATTTCTCCAAAACCTCCAAACGCCATTTTGTCTATGGGAGGATCATCTCCGCTTCAGAGCCCACCTTTGTTAGTTCTCACTCCTTCTACTCCCATCCCGATTGTTCCAACTACAATATCTCAACAGGCTCAAGGAGGAGAAGCAAGGAACTCCATTGCAAAGGTTCAAGTAGAGGAAACCTCTGCGAGAACAGAAATTCTAAGGACTTCAGTAGTTATTGGTTCGGGTGAGATCGAAAGCCACACAACAGAAGGAAAAGAGAGAGTCTCAAAGTCTACGACAAATGCTAACGAGGATTCCCCTTTACCTCCAAGGCCAATCAGAAGACAAACAAGTGAGAAGATGCAGGAAAAAGGAGAAAATAGGGTTGAGGAAGTTGAGGGAGGAGAGCAGACTCCAATTCTAAAGGGAGGATTGGAGGGAACTCCCATAGATAAAAATATAGAAGAGGTGGGAGAGAATGATTTTGTTCGACCAGAGAGAATTAGCCATGTAAAAAAAAGTGGATTGAGGTCCATTCTCCACCACTCTGCCAACAGGATTCCTTTGGAACAGACAATGGCTTCCTCTGGATTTGGAACAGGAGCCGGAGGAGGAGCTGGAGCAACTGCAGGAGCTGGAGCAACTGCAGGAGCTGGAGAAAACAATAATACTGCTAATAGAGGAAGTACAAATACTATCAGACAAAGTAGAGGATCCACAGCTGCTAATAACTTGGTGAAGACTCCAATCAACAAGGGATTCTGCGAAATGGAAACAGAAGGGAAGGACAAACTTAGAATTGGAGAAAGCCCGTGTAGAAGGTACCATAAACGCCTGAAACTACTTCCTCCTGTAAATCCAGATGAATGTTATATGCTAACAGACAGTGAAGATGAACAACAGAACTGTGGAGTAGGAGGAAATGGAGGTGGAGAACTTAAGATCACTAAAGCTCAAAAGAAAATACCACTCTGGGCAAGAAGCATGAATTGGATCCCAAAAATGAAGGAACAAAGAAATGTAGATCCATTCAGTATCTTTGGAGACTCTTGTATGTTCATGGACCTCGAGGATGTATTCCAAAGACCTTGGTATATCTCCACCATCGCTAGAGATAACAGAATCAAGTCGTGGCAAAATGATCGGCTCACCTCTCTCAACTGGAGTGAAGACTCTCTTACTTCTGACGAACTCAGACAATACAAGATGAGAATGAACCTCTACATTGATAAATCCAATGAAGTCTATGTCACAGAACCTTGCTTCACTCCTTCCCCAAATCCTCTTGCTAATGGCGCATGGAACCATATAAACAAACAGAGAATCAACAGTGGAGGCACCACAGTCATTCGAAAAGCTCTAAATCTATCCATCCATAGGCTTAACAATAGCATCTCCAATAAACCCAACTCCTCTATTCCTTCCGCTCATCTAGCTCCCCCATCCTCTTCAGTCTCATCTTCCAAACTTGTCGAAGCTACCTTAAACCATCTACAAGCAGACAAAAATTCCTCCATTTCCAATATTGAAAACAATAATATCGCAAACTTCCTCTCCAAACCAATTAATTCATCCAAAGACTGCCCCAATCTCGCACATCAACACAACAATCACATTATCGGTAATTCATCCTTCCTTCAGTAATTCGTGCATCACGTGGCAGCTCCCGCGCGCGCCACCGGCTGCATTTTACTCTAAGTTGGAATATTTCTAGTGCTTCTAAAAGTTAATTAAGGATTAATAAGTTGAATATCTTTCAAATAATTGTTTATATATATACATATGTATGTATATGCTTATTTATTTATATTTCTCAGAAATTTCTGACTGTTGTATTCCCTATTCTTCAATATTAGTTTCCTTGTCATCAATTCTCCCTTACTAATACTGCCAATCCCTTATAAATTTGATTCTTGAATCTTTTCAAACCTTTAAACAACTTTCCTTTTGCCTTTGGAGTCAATCCTTCCCTCCCCCCATCCACCCACTCACCAATTCTTTCGTTCACCCCTCCCCCTCTTCTCTATTCTGAGATTGGAAGGTTTCGCATGTTTTGGCGGTAAAATGTGAGTCAGAATTATTAGGTAAAGGATTATCCCACTTAAGTATAAATACATCAAATACGCTTCAAATCTCAACTAAGTAAAAAGGAGTGAATATACTTTAGGATTACTGCTCTATAAAAATAGACAGGAAAGGAACTTAAGCAAGAAACACGGCTTAATAGCATCGTTTAAGTATATAAGCTGAAAATAGAATGAATCTAGGGAGGAGCAAAAGTAGAGGCTTGGCTTAGGAATCATTTTGATGTGATGTTAACTAAGTGTTATAGGAAGAAAACTTTAACCCACAAAAAGAAGAAGAAAAATTCTCATAATGATTAAAGAAAGAATGAAAATACAAGCCATGTTTTTCTTAAATATCATCAGAATTATATTTATTATACATTTTTTCACTTTAATACACGGTACCGAATTCAAATTTGATCATGATCAAGAATTTGACCAATTTGAAAAGTTATATAGAGAAAAAAAATATGAGAAACTATATAGAGAATTAAAAGAATGCGAATTTAAAGACTCCAGATGCGCACAAATATTGGGAGAAATGTATTTCATAGGATTGCATGTCGATCAAGATATTATTACAGCAATATCATACTGGAAATTATCTTCAGATTATGGAAATTCTGAAGGTCAATTTTGCATGGGTATGGTTTACACGCTTTTTCCGTTCTTGGACTCACTTGAGTGCATCACTAATAGTCATGTTGGCGCCAAACACTCAAAAATTACATTGGACAATTTTCTAGAAAATGATAATCCGATACCATGTGATTTTTATCCATATTCAAAAGATGACGCTCCAAAATTCTTAAAAAAGTATAAGTCTCTAATAATTAATTATTCTTTCAATGATCAAGATTACGAAAAAGATGCAAATGTTATAGGAAAAGTGTCAAAATCTATACAGCTTTCTAATCTATATTTATATTTTTCTTCACTTTCTGGTCATACTGGAGCACAGTTAGCCTTAGGATTTAGATATGAGCATGGACTTGGAGTACCTAGATCATGTGAAGCTGCAATATCTAACTACATTGAGACAGCAAAAACTTCAGTTTCATTTAAAAAACAAGGATTTTCAGAAAAAGAACAACTAATACGTCTTTCAATTCCGGACTGGGAGCCAATGAAAAAGCTTTTTAATCCAACAGAAAATAGGAATCGTGAAGATCTAGCTATAAATTTGGCAGAATCTGGAAGCATTACAATCCAACTAGCTTTAGCTAAAAGATATCTATTGGGAGTAGATGGATTTAAACAAGACACTACTAAAGCTTATAAATATCTAAGAAAAATTGCTGATAAAGCTAAATCAATGGTTGGAGTTGTATTAGATATTCCTTCTACACTTATTTATGGCGAAGCTATTGGGTTACTTGGTTACATGCATGCATTAGGTCTCGGTACCTCTCCAGATCTAAAAACTGCGTCTGAATATTTTTCAATTTCAGCCTTTATATATAACGATCCAGGAGGCCATAATGGTATGGGATATGTTTATTTTCATGGATGTGAAGGATTTGAGAGGAATTTTAGATTAGCTTTTCACCACTTTAATGAAAGTGCTTTTCATTTATTTGCTGATGCACAATATAATTTGGCGTCTCTTTATCTTACCGGACTGGGTACCCCTCAATCATATTCAGATGCAATTTCTTGGTATACAAGAGCTTATGAGCAGGGACACCTTCCATCTGCATATGCACTTTCACAGTTAAATTTGAATGGGCTTGGTATAAATAGAGATTGTAATACAGCTTTGGGATTTCTTAGAGAGATTATACAAAGATCAAATTGGACAAATAATTTGATTTCAATTACCAATAAATTTTCAAGATCCAAAAGTAAAGATGAAAAGAATCAAATGATTCTCAGTACAATGAAACTTGCAATTACAGGATATGCACCATCTATATCTAACTTAGCCTCTTTATTAGATCAAAATCTTAGAAGTAATAAACATTTTGAATGGGTATCGTCCATAATTGGAATCCCTCTTCCAGATTTTTCATTTAAGCCAAATAGAGTCGAGTACTGGTTTAAGTTATTATCAGCCAAAGTTATCCCAAAAATCCTTTTAAAGTTTTTTCCTGATCTTGAAAATATTAATTTAGATACTTATAATATAGGTAACGAAAATGATGAAAAAGGTATCGAAAATATTAATAAATGGTATTTACCACAAATGTTTTTAGAATTTTCAATATATAATGAGAATGTTGATTCAATTATAAGATATGGAGATTACTCATACTATGGAAAAGGAGTCGAACTTAGATATAAACTTTCTCCAAAACTCTTAGAGAATTCTTCTAATTCTAACTGGATTAGGCCTTTAGAGCTCGAAATTGTTTCTATGGAATCTCCAAATTATTTGGCAGCATTCGATCTTTATAAGATTGTCTCAAATAGCATAATAACTTCTAGATGGATGATTTCTCCTATTTCAGAAGCCTCCTTTAATTTAGCATTTATGGCTCAATTCGGAATAGGAATTGTGCAAGATCTTCATCTTGCAGAAAAGTATTATAAAAAGATGGTAGAAACTGGGAGTATCAATAGAATAAGCAATGGTATTGGAGATCTTCTTATTTATTTTACGAAAATCCATAGAAGTCTTAATCTAACTATTAATTCTTTAAATAAGATTTCATATCAAGACCTAAAGGCCAATGGGAATTTCTTCCTCATCCTCAAATTAGGTCACCTCTTACTTTTCCTGTTAATTCTCAAACTACTCGTCTATATTTATACTAAATGGACAAAAACTAGAGAAAATTCTTCTTAAATTCTAATGATATTGAAATAATACAATTTTTTATTTTCCTTGATATATTTTCTCTTATTTAATTAATCTTTTTTTTAATATTATTTGCTTATGCATGTTTTGCGCGCCAGTTTGCCGGTGTTTAATTAAAAAGGTAACGTGTCTCGTAATTATAAAAAATATTAAAAAATTTTATTCAATATTATTTAATATATATGTGAAATGTTAATAAAAAAAAAATTTAATTAGACCAAAAGGCGGCAACTTCTAATGGTAATTAGAAATTTCTGTCTACAATTTTAAATTGTCAAAAATTAATAAATTAAATATTAAATTGCTGATCATCTTATTTAAATTATTAGAATTATATTCCGCGTAAATAATTAATAAAAGAATAATTCATCCAAGTTCCCATTGAAATTAAGTAAGAAGTCTTGTTTTGAAAGATAAACTTCAACTCGAAAAAAAAAAAATGGCAGATACTGAACAAAAGAAGAGAACCTTCAGAACTTATAGTTACAGAGGTGTTGACCTCGACAAGCTCCTTACCATGAAATTGGATGAGGTTGTTGAGCTTTTACCAGCACGTAAAAGACGTAAGATAGCCAGAGGTTGTCTTAACAGAAGAACTGCAGCTTTTATCGCAAAGCTTCGCAAATCTAAGGCTGAATGTCCAATGGGTGAGAAACCTGTTGCTGTTCGTACCCATTTACGTAATATGGTTATCCTCCCAGAAATGGTTGGTTCTGTTGCAGGTGTCTACAATGGTAAGACTTATGTTACCGTTGAAATTAAGCCAGAAATGATTGGGATGTACCTTGGAGAGTTCTCTATCACCTACAAGCCAGTACGTCATGGTAAGCCAGGTGTTGGTTCAACCAGTTCTTCCAGATTCATTCCTCTAAAGTAAAAGGTTATTTTAAGTTACCACCATTATTTATAAGAAAATATTTGGTGCGTATTATTGATTGGCCCTACCATATTCTATTTACAGAAAAGTTTATTAACTTTGGAAATGTAATAACATGGTCTCTTCTTAAGGGAAATAATCCAGTACTTTCTTTTTTTTTTCGTGTGCTCGGTATGTTCTGAAATCTAAGGTTGAGAGGATATTGAAGGAGGGGGTCTTCGTTTTTTCGTATTATTATTCCTTAGAAAATGGCTTGACCTGCAATTGAAGTAAACAATGAAGAATAGAAGATGGAATTTGGTGTGTAGCTTATTATGAGAGCTTTACAATCATTAACACTGATTTTGTTGAGTATTTGGTACCTTTTCTTTTTTAAAATTTGGACTATTCCAAAGAATTTAACTATAACTCATATTTACTTCAAATCTTATTCTAAACCCTTTATTGATTATATACAATACATCATTATTGTATCGTTTCATGCTCTAAATTCCATTAAAGTCGAATAAAACTGACAGCCGCCCCTCCAGTCTTGAAACTATTGGTAATAGATGTATAAATATATATGTATGAGAGACTTCAGCTTCACCATTGTTTGGTCTTGGACAAGACAGCCTAAACAATTAATGAACAAAACGATATTGAACTGTAAATTTCTCCTTGAAGTATGCCGCTACACTGACTTTGTCTGATTATCAAGTCAATTCCGCATGATTATACCTCCCTAGTGTATATTATGTTGGTGTAGTATGGTCATGTTTATGATGATTATGATGTGGGTCTCTGAATACTGATTGTTTACTATTCTAATAAGGTGAAAAGTTTTTGATGAATAATGATAAAAACCATTGACTAGCCTTCTTTTTCAAGAGAGAGGCTATATATCGATATTTTATTCATCTCAGTTCACTTTCTTTTTAGATAGAGGAGTATCTTTATAATTTTTCAGAGTTTTTACTTTTTTCTTTTTTTCCTTTTCCACTGCATGTTATGTTTACCTTTTGAATAATCGATGTCAATTCTAATGCATTATTCCTTTCCCTTTTTATGTGGCAACTTTTTCCCCACTCCCGCTAATTTTCTCTTTTGATGCATTTATTTTCTTCCTATCAACATAATTTTTCACAAATATGGCGCCTAAATGCGAGACGACAATGACCCGGTACTGAAACCTTGTGGCGCCATTCTAAAATATTAATTTTTATTTGTAAATAGATTTTAATTATATTTAATTATAATAATATAATTAACTATTTACAAAAAGAGTCATTCAAAGAAAATTTTTTTGCCTTAGAAGAAAATTTACTTCTTTTAAAATAAATTTTAAAAATTTTGGGACTTTTGTAATTTTAAAGTATTTCCAGAAATGACTTTTGCAAGACCAATTGTTAGTGTTTTTCCATCAAACGACTCTACAAAGGCTACTTCCAGTATTCCTTTACCAACAGTCTTTGTTTCTCCATTAAGACATGATCTTGTTCGTTATGTTTTCACCAACATGTCAAAGAACAAGAGACAAGCTTATGGTGTTTCCACCAAAGCAGGTAAGTTCTTGAAGATTTAACAGAGGAAATGTAAATGATTTGGTCATTCGTGATGAAAGCTATTGATAGGGACATCTGAATTTTTTATGATGTTCTGAAGAAATATTCATTATTTCTAAGATAGTAGATTCTGATCATTATGTATATAATACGCCACTTTTACATTTCAACCTCTATATAAATATTATCCAATTATCTTGAACGTCGATTAATTTCTATATTTCACTTTTAGGCCACCAACATTCTGCTGAGTCATGGGGTACAGGTAGAGCCGTTGCTCGTATTCCTCGTGTTTCTGCTTCTGGTACTAGCAGATCAGGTAAGTTAATGGTAAAACTCATGTTAATAAATGGCTTGCTTAGTTGATTGGTTAATCTATTTAACTGGGATTAAATAGTATTATTTTCCAAGTGGTACCATTCTTTTTTTTTATGGATATAAAGAGAATAACCAGGATGAGAAAATTTGATGATCAATAAATATGGAAAGCTTTTTGGTAGACAAATGATGTTAATAAGTCGTGCACCACACTGAATATTTTATGTGGATAAAACGATTCTTTGCTGCCTGTTTTAGAGAAAAAGGAGAAATCTTTTGTATCTATCACAGGTAGTCTGACTAACCAATAACTTTCCAGAGATGGTAGATCGTCAATGAAACTAGCAGTGTTCATTTTAACATGAGATATCACTTGATTCTAAATAAACTTTATTTTTTCAACTTTTCAATTATAGGCCAGGGTGCTTTCGGTAACATGTGTCGTGGTGGTCATATGTTCAGTCCAAACAAGACTTACAGAAGATTCCACAGAAAGATCAATACCACTGAAAAGAGACATGCAGTTGCAGCAGCCATTGCAGCTACTGGTTGCCCATCTTTGGTATTGGCTCGTGGACATCGTATCAATAATGTACCAGAATTACCTTTGGTTATATCCGATGAAATCCAAAATATCAACAAGACCAGTACTGCTGTTGAATTCTTCAAGAATTTCGGTAAGTTTTGAGATTGTATTTGGCCAAGGAATACTTAAGATGATGAGGTACTATGACAAGCAAGTTTTGTATTTCTTGTTTTTTATATGAATGGGAATTTGGTAGTGGTCTGTATTTGATGGATTCCTGTTTCTATATTTGCATTTTTTGGGATGATTTTGGAAGTTACCCAGCTCATACTGAAATATGTAACTGTTGAGAATGCTTCCTTTATTTTATATCTGAAATTATGCAGGTAAATTTCTTTGCCTTCTTAACTTGTAAGAAAGTGAGAAATAGAAACATTCATATATATGTTATTTTCTCATCTATATGATCATGATCATTCCATTTATCGATAATATTGGCCAAATATATTTATTATATAATCATTAGTAACAATTTTTAACTTAATATCTTTTTAATTCAATAGGTCTTGAAGAAGAAATGAAACGTATTGAGTCTTCAATGGCTATTAGATGTGGTAAGGGTAAGATGAGAAATAGAAGAAGAGTCTGCGCTGTAGGACCATTAGTTATTTATGCTGAAGATAATGGTATTGTTAAGGCCATGAGAAATATCAAGGGTGTTGATACATGCTCTGTTGAGCGTCTTAATCTCTTGAGACTTGCTCCAGGAGGTACATTTGGTCGTCTTACAATCTTCACAAAGGGTGCCATTAAGAGACTCCAGGAGATCTATGGTAGCTATACTCATGGCTCATCTTCAAAGGTTGGATACACATTGCCACGTCCAGCAATGACTAACGCTGATATTACCCGTATCATCAACTCCACTGAAGTTCAATCTGTATTAAGACCATTACGTGGATTCAGATGCATGGGTAGTATGGGTAGATCCAAGACTAAGAAGAATAACTTGACAAATCTCACAAAGAGAGCATGCTTGAACCCAGCATACACCAGCCTCAGAAAGAGTGCAAGATTAGCCCAAATCCCAGGTACTAGACTCCATGCAATTAAACAACGCCAAAAGGCAGCAAACCGTGCTCTAAAGAAGTCAATCAAACAGAAATCTGATACAGCTCTTGCTGCTAAGGCCTTATCTGGTCATAACCAAAATTAAATCTGTCTTGATCATGTTTCTTTTTAGATCATAGCAATGGAGATGACGATTTTGAAGGTGTTACAACTCTCCGTTACACAAGTAGATTTTCTTTTTGTATTAGACTTTTGATAACTGATACTTATTAAATATTTACGATTTTTTTTATTTGTATTAATACTTTTAGTAATAATATGTATATCGTACTCAAGGAATAAAGACTTGGGATTATGATCTAATAATGATTATGATGATAATTATAAAATTAAGATTACTCTCAATTGCCAAATTTACTTAAGTCATAAGGTTTATTCATGATATACTTTCAATTGTAATATTTACTCTAGGATTTGCCTTTATCAGTCTTTTTCCCAATTGTTCAGTTAATTCTGTTAATTCTTTGATACAGTTTTGTCTGAAAATATATTTTAAAGATTAAGTAGGCTATAGTCATAAGTTAGAAATTAGATTACTCCAACTTACCTTTCTTCTTCGTATCTTTTCTTGGATATATTTTTCAAAATATTCTTTATTTTGAGTAATCTTTGTTTACTCTCTAAAATTTGATCTTCTGTATTACTTAACTCTCTCTGTTTCTTAAGTAACTCAGAATTAAGCATTCTAGCTTTGCTAATCTTTTCATTAATTTCAACTTGAATCTCTTGTATTTTATTTGAATTCAAATCTTGTTCTGATAACTTTTGTTTTATTATCTCAATTTCATCTATCAAACTATTTTTTGTTATCATCAACTCTCCATTTTCTCTTATATAAACTGATATATTAAAATGATTATCATTTAGTTTATTATTGGCTTCCATAATAATTTCCTCATCATCAAATACCTCATGAATATTGAAATCTCTTTTTGTTTCCCACAAGTACTTTATTACTCGAATTTTTTCATCTAGTCCAGATAACTGACTTTTTATTACATTCATTGTTGACTGGATCTTATTCAAATTTGAATCCTCAATTGTATTCTTTCCTTTTATACTGATTAATTGCTCATTTAACTTTTCTATTATTTCAATTTTCTTGCTTTCCTCACTTTTCAATTGCAATATTTGCTTTTTATTAATTAATATTTTCTTATTCAATTGTTCAATCTTTATTTTTGTATCCTTTCCTGCTCGAATCAGTTTATCTCTCTCAGTTTCTAAACTTTTTGCCATCTTTTTCTTTTGTTCGTTAATTTGAGCATACTCTGTTCTTACTGACAATATTGCAGTATTCTCCATTGACATCATTCCAAGTATACATCTTGTATTATCCTCCAGCTCTTTTAATGTATCCTCTAAATTTATAATTTCTTTCCTTCTCATTTTTGAACAAGATTCTAATGCTACAGTATTTAACTGTTTTATCATTAATTCATGTGATAACTCCTCATTCTTTTTTATTACATTACTTAAATTCCTATCACAATTTATCTTCATTCCCACCTTTTCTTTGAGTTCCTCTTCATGTGTAATCAACCTAGATGATAATTCAACAATATCATCCTCAATAAGCTTCAATTGACTTTTATAATCCTCCTCTTCACTTGATAATCTGCTCGTTTCATTCATATAGTCGGATATCAAATCTTTAATTTCTTTAAAATTTTTTTTTACTCCAAAATATGTATTATTTTTCATCGTTTCTATTGATTTTCTTACTTCTACTATAATCTCTTTTTCCTTTTGATACTCATCTTGAATTATCGTAAATTTTGACCAAATCTAAAACATAAAAAATTAGTAATTAATTCCTATCTTTTATTCCTTACCATATCAATGTATTCATCCCTAATTGGGTATATACTTCTAGAAATATGGCTCATTATGACAACTAGATCCTACCATATTAAGATTTTCAGCGCGAGTCAATACTCTTTCAAATCTATGATAAAGCTCTTTAGCTTCACTTGGAGTTACTTCCTTATTATTTATATAATTTTGGACATATTTTGAAATTTTTGAATTCAGCATTATTTAATTAATATTCCTGCTATTATTATTACCCATCAAAACAAATATATTATAGTTTTCTCTATAAAATTAATTTGGTTTTATCGAATGAGAAATTTAATTAATTCCCAATTTTCCGTTCCTTGTTTTTCTATTAACAGCTTTCAACATTTATTTTAATAATTTAATCTCAAAACTTGTCGAAAAAATTGCAAAAATACCCAATTTTACTCAATTTCTATTTTTTACTCTTTTTTTAGTACTTTGTCGCATCTGCATTATAGGCCGCATGCAATTTGCAACTAACCTTGCAATAATTTGCCCGGTATGCAACTGGCGTCGTCCACATGCAAATTATTATTACTAATAACATC
Organism: Cryptosporidium hominis TU502; assembly: GCF_000006425.1. Taxonomy (NCBI): domain Eukaryota; phylum Apicomplexa; class Conoidasida; order Eucoccidiorida; family Cryptosporidiidae; genus Cryptosporidium; species Cryptosporidium hominis. Next base: position 20,107 of record NW_667410.1, read on the forward strand.
GGTATGTGCAAGTTTGCATGTAAACGAGCGCAAAAAAAAATATTACGTAATGTAAAAATATACAAAACAAAAATACACGTGTCAATATATATGTTAAATAAAATAGTTTATAAAAAATAAAAAATTTGCCTAATATTTGAAGAAACTATGGGAAATCAAATTATCGTATTTTATTGCAAATAGTCAGAAAGATGCTCAAATAGTTAAATTTTTTTCTTAAAATGTGACTTTTTGATATTGTTGAGCTTAACTTTGAGCATCCAAGAAGGTACATCTGCGCCAGAAGACTTTATAACCTTTGCAATGGACTTAATTTTTGGAATATCTTTTAAAGTAAAGAAGGTTATTGCATATCCAGTTCTTCCAGCACGGCCACAACGCCCCACTCTATGAATATAATTACTTGGAGAATGAGGGAAATCATAGTTAACTACGCAAGAAACGTTCTTAAAATCAACTCCTCTAGCCATTAAATCAGTACAAATTAATATCCAAATCTTACCAGTCCTAAACCTCTGAATAATGTTATCTCTCTTTACTTTTGGCATATCAGAATGTATAGCTTCCACAATCAAGTTATCATACATAAGTTTCTTAAAGAGTCTTTGAGCATCATCCTTGCTGTTTGTGAATACAAGAGTAGGAAGCATTATTTTGCCTTGCTTAATAAGTTGTCTTAATGATTCAATTTTTGCATCATCTTTTGTAACACAAACAAGCTCTTGAATGATGGTACTTGAAGCAGCTAATCTATGGCCAAGTGTTACTTTCACTGGAGATTTCATTATAGAATCTGCTAAATTTATTACAATTTGAGGTAATGTTGCAGAAAATGCTGCAATCTGAACCTTTCCACCCTTTGGAATATTTGAATGTGATAGTATTTCATCAATTTGAGGAGCAAAACCCATATCCAATAACTTATCAACTTCATCTAAAACAATCATTGAGCATCCTTGCAAATTAATTATATTATTACGACAAATATCTGCTAAACGATATGGAGTTGAAACCGCTATATCTAACCTCTTTGTATTACTTTCTTGAGCTTTATCAATCTTGCCACTAATATATCTGCAACGATACTTTTTGCCATGGATATCTAAAATTATCTTAATCTCGCGAACTATTTGCTGTGCTAACTCTCTTGTTGGACTTAAAATCAAGTTTGCACAGTATACTTTATCATTTTTTAATCTGCCAAGTATTGGAAGAATATAACATAAAGTTTTTCCTGAACCTGTTGGAGATTGTACAAGTAAATCAACTCCAGAAAATAACAGAGGGATTACCTGAGACTGGATTGGTGTTGGCTTTTGGTATTTCGATATGTTCATTATATTATCCAAAACCCAATCTGGGAGATTTCCAGATTCCTTTATTTCTTTAAATGTTAGTAATGGCATAGTCTTATTGTCTCCATCTACTGCTATATTCATTGAATTCCTCTTATCAATAATATATTCCTCATTTACTATCGTTTCTCCTTTACTTTCTTTATCTTCTTTTTCAAAATTCTCTACGGAATTGCCATATTCTTCCAATCTTGCTTTCTCACGAGATATCTTCTCCCAAAGCTCTCTAGATTTTCTTCCGTTTGTAAATGATGTACCTGAAGCCAAAATTGAAAATGCTGAACGATCCATTCTTAGTTTGTTATTGTAACTATTGCCACTAACTTATGCTTTAAGCTTTATTTAATAATTTCCTAAGCTAATACCTAATATGAACTTTCCAATTATTATTTAGTCTCCAAATACAGTTTTCGTTATTTATCTAACTTTCTTTTTTTTATTTCCGAGAAAACTCCTTAAAGGCATATTTAACCTTTAATTTATATTATAAGATTCCACGAATGTTGGCGCCAAAAGTCAAATTATACAAATATTGGTTAAGTTGAACAAAGCATTAAGAATAAAATAAATTCAAAATAAAAAGAAACAAGTTATAAAAATATAATTATATTTAGAAAAATGGCTAGCCTTACAAGTAATTCTATGATTAAAAATAACAATGTAAGTTGAATTGTACTAAGGACTTAAGATGCTTTAACTTCAAGTTAGCTAGTAATAGCAAGAGAAAAGTCAAGAAGATTATCAGAATTCCTTTTATTTCATTAAAAAGATTTTCAAACCTAACATGTAATTTTAATTCATCACTTAAACCAACTTAACATCAATCTCTCAAACTTGAAATCTGTTTTGTCCTCAATATCATTTCGAAATAAGCATTAAAATAAAATAGAAAGTTCCAATTTAGTATCTTCAATAAGCCTTATAAATGCTAAAAACAGTTTAAATTAATTAAGTTAACTCGAAATATTTATTTCCTTAATAGTTTTAATGGTTCATCAGAAATTTGAGCGAAGATTTCTGTTTTCAACTGCTATTTAACAGATTCAATAGGGGAATCTTTGTTTCATCATATTAAACCATTAATGACATTATAAACTTACATTTTAATTTAAACCTTGAAAAAAAAATAAGAGAATATTTATTTCTGATTCATTTTGTCCCAAATAAATTTTTAGTACTCCGTGAAATACCAAGACAAAAATCCAGAATGGCGCCAATTGTCATGGAATGTGGCGCCAGAACATGCAATTTGAAGAAACCATTCAGAAAATGTTTTGAAGCAACATCAAGAATAGCAATATAGAAAAGAAACAAGAAATCCGTATGGGAAATATAAGTCATACACCGAAAGAAAATAGTAAAAACACGGCTTAAGTCATGAAATCTTTAATGACATTGCAATTGTATGCTATCTAAAAAAAATATATATGTAGGTAACAAGTTCAAAGTAATATGTTGCAAAGCTAATAATATTCAAACTCAAAATTGAAAATAGATACTGGAAAACTTTATATCAATTTAGCAATTTATAATGTGTAACCATGTGTGTTCCTAATGGATAGTAGCATTGTAAGTATCAACACTTGCAATAATAATCTAAACGTTATTCCATATAAATAAAAACCAAAAGTGTCAATTCTACATAAGAGCTACAAGTGCAATATTTATGAACAGCATCCACCTTGTCTAATTGGCTGAGCTCCTGCTAACTTGGGACCTTGCTGTGCAGAGCCCCTTGTATTCTGACTATTCACTTGAACTCTCTTCTTGATCTCTCCAGCCATTGTATGGAATGCTTGTTCAACATTATAAGCGTTTTTAGCAGAAGTTTCTATAAATTTTATTCCATGAGAATCTGCAAGTTCTCTTCCCTCGTCTGATGTTACCACTCTCTTGCTCACAAGATCGCACTTATTACCTACTAACAATTTATTAACATTCTCCATTGCGTATCTATCAATCTCTTGGATCCATTGTTTAACATTATCAAAAGAATCCCTATCTGTAACATCATAGACAATAATGATTCCATGTGCCCCTCTATAATAACTAGAAGTAATTGTTCTAAACCTTTCTTGTCCTGCAGTATCCCAAATCTGTAACTTTACTGTCTTATTCTCCAAACTTATTGTTCTTATCTTGAAATCAACCCCAATTGTTGAAATATAACTGTCAGTATAGGTGTCATCAGCAAATCGTAAAAGTAGGCATGATTTACCTACACCACTATCTCCTATTAAAAGTAGTTTGAATAAGTAGTCGTACTCAGGATTCATTTGAACCTATTATCCTGAGAAACTCTAAATTTTATATATTGTAATCACTTGATCCTTCCCTTATGTATCACCCTTACAACACAAAAAATTATCCTTTTCACTCAAGTTAGCGCTGAAGACGCCAGTAATTTGTATGGTTAAAATGCTTTTTTTCCCTCAAATTCACAATTTATGCTAGCCTCCAAAAAATGTGGTTCACAGATGGCGGGCACTTTGTGGCGCCAAGAGTTCAAATTTTGTTATAATTTAATTTAATATACTAATTATGAAAAAACAAATATTGAAATAATAAAAATATTTAAAAAAAAAAGTTATTATAGTTATCTTTAATACCTCAAAAAACAACTAAGTGGGTTAAAAATACAAAGTGAGCTACCTGAGAACCTTCCTTGTCTGTGGTTGATCTACCAATATATAAATTAGTCTTGGAATTTGCTTCTCCCCACATATTATAATTTAATGGTGCACGTAATTTTGTGGCGCCAAAGTCATGCATGTAAAATAGTGTATTGGCTTTTGCATGCGCTAGTTTACTTTGACATTGGGCTTTTTCTGCAAGGGTTGTGAGCCTGATTTATCAGAATTCTGTTTAAGAGAACGAGAAAGCATTCTGTCTCTCTTACCGGGTTTATTCTTTGACTTTTTAATAGGTGAAATGGTGTTAAGAATTTTAGAATCTCCTGAAGTATTTTTGATTTGTTCTTGCTTAGAATAATCAGAGTCAGATACTGGATCAATCTTGTGTATAAGATCATTAGTCCATTTTTCTTTGCCCCAAGTCTTGATGTAGCTATTTGATTTGTTTCTGTCTTTTTTAATTTGTTTAGGAATATCATTCGAAATCTTTTTAAGCTTAGCAACGAAGAAGCCATCCATATTATTGAGATGAGGGTATATTCTTCTAGTATATGTGGAAATTGTAGGATTAAATCTATGCTCCCTAAACTTGGAGATACCATTTGATCCAATTTCAACTCCTAAAGGAACCAACTTAACATGACGAGTTCTTAAAATATAATCAACAACCATCTCATTTTCCTCAATAGAAATAGAACAAGTAGAATAAACAATATACCCGCCTGTTTTGCTATTAGCATCCACCATATCAACAGCAGCTTTAAGGAGTTCCTTTTGCAACAAAGAATGTTGAGCCAGCTCTTTAATGCTTCTCTTTACCTTAACAGATGGATCCCTTGCAATAATTCCAAGACCGGTGCATGGAGCATCAAGTAGTACTCTATCAAGTTTTGGAAGGAATGACCCTAACTCCTTACCATCCATATTAACTACAATACTATTATTAATACCCATTCTATGAAGATTAGCAATCAAACCGGTACATCTGTCCTTTCTTAAATCATTTGCATATAATATGCCAGAGTTCTTCATTAATTGTCCAATATAAGTTGTTTTACCACCAGGAGCTGCTGCCATATCAAGAATCTTCTCTCCTGGTTGAGGGGCTAATGCCATAACTGGAATAAGACTAGAAGCGCTTTGAATCATATAATGTCCAGCAAGATACTCTGGAGTTGCACCAATTGGAACACTACTAGAATATATTGTAAGTCCAACCTTGGTCCATTCACCTGTAGGATCTACGTTTGCTCCTCTAGAAATCAATTTCTGTGCCAAATCTCTTCTTCTACTCTTAAGCATATTGGTTCTAATTGTTAAAGGTCTCTTATTTTCATTGGCCTCAAAGAAATCTAAAGCTTCTTTTGGAGAAAACAAGTTTAATATGTAGTTTGTAAGCTCAGTATTATATCCATATAGGATTGATATATCATCCGCTAATTTATCCATCAATTCACTTCTGGATGCTTTTTTTGAGTTTAAGCCTTTATATTCTATAGTGGCTTTACCTGGACCTTTTGAGTCCAAATACTCGACTATTGATTCTACTCTTGATTTTATTGTTTCCAAATCTTCACCAGTAACTCTTAATCCAAATGGGCCAATAGTATTGTCATCACCTTTCTTAATATTTATGGCAATTTCATCTTCATCATCCCTTTCTTGAACAAATTTTGTTACAAATTCGTCATTTATCTCCTCTCCTTCCTCAGATTGTAAATCAGAATCTGAAAATCCCTCGTTTGAGAAGTGATCTTCAGTCTCCGAATCCGTAGATAATACGTCCTTACCCTTCATTTTTCAATTTATATATGTCACCTTTTATGCTAATTTACCTATAAACTTCGGTTAATATCTAAAAAGTTTCACCCTTGAATGGCAACTAAATCAATACTTTGATTTTGCCTTACTATATTATTATTATTGGTTTCTCTTAAATATCTTCCAAGTTTATTTTACTTATTCAATAAGTTCAACCTAGAAGCAATTTTGACCGGTTCAACTAATTTTTTTATGTTCTAGTCCATCAAATTCTATCTAAATTATTAAATTTGACTATTGCTTTTTTATTTCTATATTATTTAATTTCTATCATTTCACCGATGGCGCCCAACCAGTAGGTACCGCATGTAGCTACCGGTATATAAGCCATGTTGGCGCCTATTTTCATTAAATATAATAGATTAATCAAATGTGTGGAAAAAATAATCAAATTAAAAATTAATAAAAATTTAAATTATATTGATCAAAATTGATTTGTATTCAACTTTTCTTAGTATTAATTAAAATACAGAAATGTTTTTGAGAGTGAGTTGAATAGGCTTGGTTGTAATTACTATTCCAAAAATTATAAAAGCGCTTGTAATTGCAACAACATTGAAAGTCATTGTATGGTCTAAAAAAACCGTTGGAATTATATTTATGTTGTGATATATAGTTTTATAATCATTATTATTTTCCTTTAAATCTTCTTGAATTTTCCAATAAGATAGCGAAGGAGGAGATATCTGCCCTCTTTTAAGCTTTGCACCAAGATATACGAATGGGAGAAAGTATTTTTGAAATTTGAATATAACAATAACATTTGTATTTGGAGTTAAATTGATACAAAAGTTTACCAATATATTTTCTGATTTATAAATCTTAATATTTAAAAACTGTAAGG
>NW_667414.1:0-27375 GCF_000006425.1 Cryptosporidium hominis TU502
TTATAATATAGAATCAAAACTAAATTTGCTATATTCCCTAATATAATTAGTACTTGTGAATATTTTTTATTGGAGAATTAATCTTTCTTTTATACTGATCCTGAGATTGAAATCCTTGTAATCTGAGAAACCTTTTAAACTTTTTAATAGGAAATAAAGCTAAACATTCTTTAACATTCAAAGATATACTAAGTTCTGAAACTTTACCTACAGTACTCTTCTGAGGATGGATAAGTATCTCAAGCTTACTAAATACTGATTCTGGCATATTAGTTAATTGTGAAGGAGGATCCACAACTGGAACTTGAGTACTATATACTCTAGAATATGAACATAATTTCAATAATCTCTTAGATTTTGAAGAAACTACTCTTCTATCATAATATGATTTGGATTTTGGGAAAACTAAACTAAATACTATTTCGCCATTAGTTTTGTCTATAACAGATATTCCTGCTTGATATAAGCAATTTGTTTTGATAAAACTAGAATTTGGATAATTTCGTCCAAAATATACTCTTAATTCAACAAAGTCCATGCTTTTACTTTCAATAAATGGTTCCAAATCTCCATATAAATATAAAGGAATACTTGCTCTTGTATCCATTAATTGTAGTTCAATATTATAATATGATCTAGAATATTTATTTTCGTTACATTCAAAAGGTATCGAATACATAAATTTTGGTTTAAAACTTAGAAATGAAGGTACCCGATATTTTGTTTGTTCCTCTATTGATGGATTTGATTCAAGATGTTTTTTGTAAGATGATACTGATAATGATAATGATGATGGTAATATTGTGAGATTCCCTTCGAAAGGATCAAATTCATCTTCAGAGAGAAACAATGATTCTTGAGTTGATACATTATCATACTCACACTCAATATCAAGCAAATTAAAGTCTGAATCTTCTTTTGAATTATATTTTTCTGTTGATAAGTGATAATCTTCTAAATGCATATAATTTTGTTCTATATATTCAACAGTATTACTACATGTATGAACATTTTCTTTGAATTGAAAATTAACATTAATATTATATCTCTTCGAGTCTTGAATACTTGTTTGCTTATTTGAATATAAGAAACTTTTTGTATTTGATGAAAAATGACTCTTGAGATTTTCTAGGATGAACACTACTTGTAAAGTAATATAAATAGTAATTCTAGACAATTGTTCATTAATACTCATTTCAATTCCAGCAAAACTACTCAAACTGGATAGGAAATAATTAATTCCATTTAGATTTGAAATCTTGGTACCATTTGCAAGTATTAAAGTCTGATAATTATTGGAATTTTGGTGAATTCTATCATCAGTTTTATGAAATGGATTTTTATGATGATATAATAATAAATGATCATCTTCATTGATTATTCCCCAAACTGCAATATATTCTATCATTAATTGGCCTATATCCCAGTAAGGTATATCTTCTATCTGAAATTCTGATTTTAAGATGATATTTTGAGATGTTATTGAAGTAATTTCCATATCCCATAAATACCCCTTGCCTAATCCTCCGAAATCTAACTCAATTCTATTAAAACTTGTGAGGCCTGTAGAATTTGTATCTTTACTATTAATATGATCTTTGAAATTTTGCTCATTTATAGGCCTGCAAGGATATGTCAAAGCTTCAGAAATATTCTTAGTATAATCCTGAATGAATTTGTTAAAGCCAATATTTCCTTCAAAATTGGATGAGTTTTGGATTGAAAAATAAGAATTAGTAGGATTTAACTCAACCTTTAGCTTAACTAGCAGATCCTGTAGAACTTTATTCATTTTTTTTTGATTAATTAATAATGTTCTAAGCTCAGAAGTAGTCAAAAACTCGAAATATTCAAACCAACTTTTTATATTTCGTGAATGAATGATGTTCTCAAACTCTTTATCTTTGGTATCCATAAACATTTTATCAGCAAAAACTCGAATTAAGTCAAATCTAAATCCAAAAATATGAGTTGAAGCTCTTTTCCAGTATCTTATAAAAGCACCTCCTAAGTAATTACCCCACTCCACACTTAAAAGTGCTAACTCATAAACATCTTCATAATCTAAGTATTCTACCAGTACCTCATAAATTCCAGAATATAATATACACAAAATACCTGACATATGTTTTACCGTCCACAAATTAATCTTTCCTGCCTCTTATACCTTAATTTCTTGTTTATTTACACACATAAATTAGAATTAATAAAATATTATAATTTGTTCCGGTTGATCTGATCTTATTTTGGAAAAGAAAGAATTAGAAATGGATTAATGAGTTTGCATATATTGTATCCATTAATATCAATCCTTGCTTCCTTTAATCTCCTGAAATTCTTTTCCTTTTTTGGGAAAATTTGAATTTTCAGATGTACTTAGTCCGGGCTTGCCATAATTGTGTGGCGCCGGCGCCAGCATGCATCTTAATTTTTATAATAATTATTTACTACGAGAATATAAATTGCTGAAACAAATTATAATTTTTCGAATGGGTGAGAACGAGAGAGAATTTTAAAAGAAAATAAATATCTCTGTGAGAAGTCATATAAACAAGCTGACACTGTAGCCTACAATGGATTAAAATAAAAAAAGAGGTATTATTACTAGATTAACAAACAATTAAATTATATAAATAAAACAATTTGATAATTTAAGACTACAGATTGAGAAGTATATTTAACTTTAATATAGAAATGAATATTTAGTTATTGCTAATATTAGAAAATCTCTCAGTCTTTAGCATATCAGGTGGTAGGGAATATAAGTCAAGATTTTTGTTGGCGTTACCATTAATTTTTGGTAGGTAAATACTCTCTAAGTTAGGATTGTGAGAGATTTGGTTACTATTAGGAACGGAATTTGGAAGTAAATCCTTGTCTTTTTCGCGTCCTAGAATTTCATTAGTGTCAAAATAGTGCTTATTCATACTATAATTTCCAATCATGTTAGAGACCTGGTTGTTAACTTGATTCTTAGGAACCATATTTCGGTATAAGAGTTCATTACTATGGTCAAAATGAGTCGTACTCAAATGGTTTGAGTTATTTAATGTTGAACCCGTTAATACTGATGAGCCACCAATCATACTCTTGTCATTTGGAAAATTTGAACTATTTTCTATTGGATACTTCCAAGTAAGTTCCAAAGCCTGTAACTGAGCAAGCTCCTTCTTGTTTCTTTCCAAATCCATTGAGATGGAAGAATGGATAACCCTAACAAACCCATATTTACAAGTATTAAATATAAATGAAGGGCTGCTTGTACTAATATTTAAAATAGAATCTTCAAGATTCTTAATTCTCTTGTTTCTTTCTGAAATTTTATCAGGATCTTCTGGAACTCTATTAGATTTAATCTCATCAACATAAAATGTATGATAAGGAAGCAATCTTGCAATTGCTTCACTTAAATTATCAAAGTGCCTTTCAAATTCTGTAGAATCAGAAATTACTAATTTTCTATCCAAATAGTCAGCATCCCTAGTCCTTTTTCTTGCTGTTGCCAACTTCTTTTCAAATTCTTCCAAATCCTTATAGACATTATATTGTTGTGCCTCCTGATCTAATTCATTAGATTGAACTGACATTTATATTGTTAACATTCAATGAAATCCATAAATATAAATATTACATAGATAATTTTATATTTATATATATACAATTAATTATTCAAACAAAATTTCTTCAAACTATCCTTCAGCTAATGATCACTCAGGCTATTCTTTTTATTTTGATAACTTCTTTTAACTGTCCTTCTAAATACATAAAGTTTGGTTGTAAAGTTTTCTTTGATATAAGCACTAATGCCCACACAATAATCAGTAACAACTCTAATATTAATTATTTTCAGCTTTAGTGATAAAAGTATCAAACTATCTTGGTTTTCACTGCTTTAGCTAATTAATTAAATTCCTACCTTTTAATTCTCTGATCCTAATTCAACCTTATTTATCGCCTTGCCTTTCTTTTAGATTTTCAATTATTTCCTTGATTGAATTAAATTTCTTAAATAAACTTTTTTATTTTTGGCAAGATTCCCGCCTAATTCCCTATTACATTACCAGGAATTAATTCGGTACCGCTTTTAGCGCTTAGCCAACTAAAGGTAAAATTCAATGCAATTTACAAAAAAAAGTTATACATGTAATTAAGAAAGTACTAAATAAAAAAAAAGTTCCTACTTGATTTTTATTTAAAAATCATCGTTTAAGATTTTCATTATTAATTATACAATACTCTATATGGATGCATTCAAATTAATATAAGTATTATAAAAATAGTTTAGAATAAAAATTGACTTTTTTATTGTATTCTTAAATTGATTGAGTCTCAGCACCTTGTGAGATGAATGCATCAAGAGCCAATCTTTGTTGTTCAAGTATATCAGTAATTTTCTCTTCATCTTCTTCTAAAAGCACACCTCTAGAAACTTCAACAGAAACAATCTGCTCTTTAACATTAAGGAGCATATTTGTCGCAATTATTGCAAGGCCTAAAACATAGTAGTTGGTGAATTGGTCACGTAATCTGTGTAGCTCTTGTTTAGCTTGAATCATACGTCTTTTGTATGAATCTAATAAAGAAGCACCCAAAAGGCATTCTACTTCAAATCCACCTGCTTTCATAAGATCTTTGTTAGCATTTATAAAAGCAAATAAAACTTCCATATCATGAAGTATCTTTTCAAAATCTGATTGCCACATATTGAAGAAGAAACCAGGTCTCTTTGTTGATCTTAAATCACTTCTAATTGATTCCCATTCAACTGTGAATGGGCTAGTCTTTTCTTCAGGGCTTGCATGATTTGCCTTATTTATTGCCTTCTTTAAAGTTAAAAGCGATGTACCAGAAATTACGTGTTTACGGAACATTAAGTCATAGCTTTGCCAGCAAGTGTTGAAAACCATATTACAGACTAAAAGCTCTTGCTCTGCAAAAGTATGTAAAGATCCTGTAGCCATAAGTAAAGGAGCAAATGTAGGACTTCTACCTTTATTTTCATCAGATTCTGCATGGCATAATAAGTTTCCAGAAATATTAACTTGAGTTGCATCATCGTATGTATGTCTCTTATTTTGTCCAATCTCCTCTTCCTGTTCTGTTTTAACCAAAGGAGCAGAATCAGAATGTGATCTCTCCTCTTTAACCATCGAGGAAGTATTTCCAAGCAAGGCTGAACATTCAGCGCTACCTGAGCTTGAGTTTTCAAGTTCTGGAATTGGATTACCTTCTGGCTTCCTCTTATTCTTAAAGCTAATAATAGATGCACTTTCATCAGGTTCTAGTCCATTATTATGATCATCTAATGAAGGAAGAAGGCTTCCTCTTGCGCTAGAATCCACAGATGGCTGACTTTTTGCCATCTTAACGGATGTTGCAATAATGTTCCAACACCTTTCATCAATATCCAAACCATCTACACCAACCAAAGCTGATCTGGACCTTTCTCTTCCTATGCTACCTCCCATACTATTCAAGTGGTTAAATTCATCTTCACCATTTTCAACATCTACTGCCATACTACGATATTTTGAGTAGTCCTCTAGTTGTGATTCAATACCCTTAACATTCAATCTTGCAAATACATGTGGTGGAGGGGTTAATAGTATGTGCAAATCGCCATAAAAATCAAGATATCCGTCTTTAAGCCTTGGAACTAGTAAATTAGCTGCATCTAAAGCATTTGTATGATTACCAAAAAGCCAATGGCATTTAAGCTCCTCAAATGCTTTCATATATTCATCATCTATTCCTTCCATAACCTTAAGTAAAAAGGCTCTTCTAAAGTTTTGTACAGTATAGATCTTTAGCTTCTTATATAGTGTCTCCACAGTAGTGCCATTAACTAAAAGAGATAATGAAACTGCTCCTGCAACGTAAAATGCTACTTGAGATCTTGTAGAACCTGGTACTGAAGTATCTCCTTCAAAAACCATAGCTAAAGCCATTGAAACTCCACCTCTTAAACCTCCATAAATAAGAATTACGGCCTCCTTGAAGGATAAGTCTGATCCAACCTTGTTCAATAATGGTAATAATGTTGCTACCATAATTCCTCTAACAATATTCATAGCGATATAAACCAATACTAAGTTAAACCACATTCTTCCATCTGACCAATAAGGTCTGAAGATTCTCATACTTACGACTCCTGATAAAACAAAAATGAGATGGTTTGCTAAGTGAGCAAAAATCTTAACGAAATGAAAATGGGATTCCTGAGCCTTTGGTCTGAAACATGTTGGGCCCCAAGCAGACATAAATAGTCCAAAAACTACAGTAGCGAGTACACCAGATGTACGGAGCTCATCGGCTATAAAAAAGACAAAGTATACAGAAGCTGTAACACCAATTACCTGGACTCCACCAAGTGCCTGAGCTGCTCTTAACCAGACGGAAATAAGGAATCCGAATACAACTCCAACAGCAGGACCTCCAATAGCTAATCTAATAAATGTCCAGATATAGTGGCTATAAGATGACATACCGGATATAATAACTTCTCTGAAAACTTCAAAGAAAACTACAGCTGCACCATCATTAAGTAATGATTCACCATCTACAACAGAAGCTAACTTTTCAGGCGCATTAAGTTGGTGAAGAGAAGCTATAACTGCAACAGGATCTGTAGCTGAGAGCACCGAACTGACTAGGAAACATAGAACAAAATTCATACTTGTAATGAACTTAATTGCAAAAGCCAATAATACCATTGTTAAAATTGCTCCGGGGCCTGCTAGAAGTAGAGCTGAAGGGAGATTTCTACTAAAGACATGAAAGTTTAATGTTGCTGAAGATTCATATAAAAATATAGGCAGTAATATATAAAATATAACGTTTGGATCTGTCCTCTCAACAATTCGTACTCCCTCAGCCAATGTGCCTAATGAAAATGATTCACATATATAACTTAGAAACATCCCATAGCAAAACAAAGCAACTGTTGTTGGGGGTTGACGAACAAATACTACTGACAATATCCATTCTAAGAGTGCCGATCCGAGCAAACATGTACTCACAAATCCAACAAGTATCGGCACTCCTCCTGTCTCATGAGACATTATTACATCTGCCACAGCTGATAAACCTGACATTCTCTCCAATCAACTATCAATAATGTATGGTTCTTCTAATTCCAGTTGTAATTTATTACCTATTTTTTACTTGCTCTAATCTTTTTTTTGTCTAAAAATCTGCTTTATTCTCATAAAAAAGCCTTACTTCACAATCCCGCGCAATTAATGGATGGCGGGATACCTGCACCTATTTTACCGCCAATCCTCGTCCTGTCCTGATTTACTTACAGCTACCGCAATCACTACAAAAATTATAGTTTTGTAAAGTTTGCATGCTGCTGAAGATTTTATAATCTCGAGTATAATTTTGAATATAAAGAAGGTCTTGTAAAATATTAGAATATTCCCCCTCACAAAAAACTTTTTTAGTTTAAGCTTTTTTTAATTAACTGTTATAGAACAACTAGAGTTTAATCCTGCCTTATTCCCTTTTTTATGTGCCCGAATATCCACAATAAAATCTCACAGAATTGATTCTGAAAGCTCAAAAAATTACTCTATATTACCTATTTTACCATCATCCTCTCCATTATTCTTCTTCCCCTTTCTTATCTTGTTTCTTTTAAATATTACCTATAATAAATTACTTTTAAAATAACCCGCCACAACTATTTTTATTTGGACTGTCAAAAAAGAAAAGCTAAGTTGAAAAAGGAGAAAATTGGGAAAAAATCAGAATATAAATCTTTCAGAAACATTCCAGAAAATATAAATTTAAAAAGCTTTAAAGGAAATCTTTTAGGTATTACTATACAACATTAACCTTTTTTCTGGTTAAATTAATATTATTTTTATTATTAACATTACTATTGTTATAACAAAGGTTCAGTAAGAAAGCATAGATTTCTAACTGAATATTAAAAAAAATTATTGTTTTGCATGTACATTCTACATTTTTAAAACGAGCCAAAAGCATAACTACAAAGAAATCATTCATACTTCATTCCTAAAACCTTGCTGTATTTGCTGGAGCTTTTTCTAACCCATTTCCATTCTCTAAATTGTCTATTTTTCAATCTAAATAAATGGAGAATAATAACATTTTCCCTCCTGAAATTACAGGAGAGCAGGTTATGACGGTGGTATGCTTGTTTGGAATATGTGCACCATCTTCAGCATTTTTGGAATCATTTTTTGGTCATAGGACGATATTTAATGGGAAAGTTCGTCTGCCACTTAGTGTTGTATTATTTGGGTATGGAATTATGATGGATTATGTACTCAGAACCTTCAACTTTGGTATTTTTAGTATGGCAATCAAACATGCAGAGTCCATGCATCCCAATATTATATTCTCCGTTCTCCTTCCGATATGCCTTTATGAGTCATCTTCACAGCTTAATTACCATATTTTTAAGCGTAACCTCATCTCTTCTGTCTTATTAGCGCTTCCAGGTGTTATCGTATCAATGATTCTGACTACATTTTTTATGTATTATTTTGTTGGAGGAATTTTTGATTGGACATGTTCACTTTTAATCAGTTCTATTCTTTCAGCTACTGACCCTGTCGCTGTTATTGCGTCTCTTCACCAGCTTAATGCTCCTGATAAGCTTGCTTCTTTAGTTGATGGTGAATCACTATTGAACGATGGAGCTGCTGTTGTTTTTTTCCAACTCTGCAAGAATATACTTTTGAATAGGTTTTTGGAGCCTTCTTTAATTTTGACTTCTGGTTGGATATTTATTAGATGTGCTTTGGGAGGTCCCTTACTTGGATTCCTTTTTGGATGGGGAGTACACCTATTCTTGAAAGTTGCACAAGCTACAAATGATGTTCAAGTTTTTATTGCAATCTCGATAGTTTATACTCTTTTCTTCCTTAGTGAATTAATCCACTCATCAGGAGTGTTAGCTGTCGTTACTTATGGGGTTTTTATGTCTTCCAGAAAAGCTGCTCTATTTAAGCCTAAAGCACAAGAAATACATAACACAATAATTCACTTTGTTGGAAAGCTTGGGAACCATATGATCTTTATGTTGGCTGGGATTGTTAGTGCAAGACTTTTTAGACCTTACATTGAAGACACTAACATGCTTATGAATCTTTTTTTGTTATTTGCTGCCATTTGTGTCATTCGAGGAATTATGGTATTTATATTATCCCCACTACTAACTAGAATTGGCTACGGGCTAACTATTAAAGAAGCCATAATTTTGATTTGGGGTGGACTTAGAGGAGGAGTCTCTCTTGCTCTTGCAATGAGCTTGGAGTCTGAAGATTATATAGATCCAGAACTAAAAGGACAAATTGCATTTTATGTGGCAGGTACCGTATTATTAACATTATTAATAAATGGTACAACTGTAGAATTTATATATAAAAAGCTCCAGTTATATACAACTCCAAAATTCCATAGAATGTTCTTTAAAAAAGTAATGAAATCCATTAATGAGGAATATAGATTGGTCATTAATGACCAGATTCGTAAGCATTGGTTTTTTAATGCTCATCCAGGATTACTCGAACTTTGCGATACCTTTATACCAAATGTAATAGATGCTAAAATGACAGAGACTGGAGAAATCATACTTTCTAGTCAGCTTTCTCAATATACATTTATTAAAAATATTAAATCAACTAATATACAATTAATAATGCAGGATCCAACAGCTCCCATTGGGCATGATTCAAATAAGTATTTAAATCAAAGAACCTTATCATGCTTAACTAGAGATGAGGAGTTTGAAGACAGGTTTATCAAAGAATTGGATATTAATAATACTCAAACCGAAAATAATTCTTTCAAAAATAGCCCAAACAATTTATTAAGTGCTAAGCCTGAAGAAAATCAGACAATTCTTTTAATTAATTCAGTAACCGTTTCAAATTATAAAAGTAATAATGATAACTCTTCTATTTCAACTTTGAAAAGAGAAAGTATAACTTCTGACAACTCTAAGATTAAAGTTGGTAGACATGTTTACATTGGCCAGATGGTTTTGAGTACTGTCTGGCAATCATATGATCTTCTTTTTAAGAATCACGTAATTTCAGGTGCAGCTCTGGTTGTGCTCAAGAAAGCAATCTCAAAAGTTTTCTATTCCTGTGAGGAGCTTAATTTGCCAATTCATTTTGCATTTTCAAGCGAATGGGATTCTATTAGAAGTCAGCTTTGGATATGTAAGGAAAATCTATTAGCTGATACAAAAGCTCTCTCTCTTTCAAGTGAGTTGCTTAATGAATACAATCAAAAGAACATTTCAAGTACTTTTTGTTTACCTTCTTTTATTAATTATTATAGAAATAAGGTAAAATCAAAAAATCTCTTTTTAGATATTGAAGTTCTTTTTTCATTTATTACAGCTAGAGTTGATCTATTAGAACATGATTTCCAGGAACTTCACTCTTACCTTGGCCCTTCTAGTATTCAACTTTTCCAAAACCAAATAATTGAGGCACAACAATATCTCGAATTACTTTTATCTTACTCTCAAGAACAATACAGCATTGCTATTTCTCATATTTCAGTTAACATACTCTTTAATGCTCTCAGAGATTCAATGAAAGTACTTGTAAAATCTAGACTTTTATTAGAAGAAGATGAAGAGAAACTTCTAGCTTTGTGTGAAGACAGGAGGTTTATTTTCAGTTCCTCTCTTTCTAGAGAAGTTATTAATGAATATACTCCAGAAAACTAGTTATTTTGCCACAAATTGTAATTCAACTTTCATTTGATCGATAAAAAACATTTTATTATATTTCAAACTCAAACAATGATTAGTATTACTACTAATATTACTTATAATTATTTTACCCAATGGTTTTCCATCAACGTTTATCCAAATATTCATTGTATTCAGGTATATACAAGTAATTTACATGTAATGTAATTAGGAGACAAATGTATAAAAGATGCAAATTGTTAA
This sequence comes from Cryptosporidium hominis TU502, assembly GCF_000006425.1. NCBI lineage: Eukaryota > Apicomplexa > Conoidasida > Eucoccidiorida > Cryptosporidiidae > Cryptosporidium > Cryptosporidium hominis. The sequence goes on from NW_667414.1 coordinate 10,946, forward strand.
AGTTTTAATAATAAAAATAAGTAGTTTGAGATCAATTAATAGTAATTACAATAGTATCTTGTCCTGTCTAGTTGCTAACTACTTAGATGACAAAAAAAAAGTTTAGAGTTCGTCACGAGATTCCTTTTCTTGAGGGAAGGATGAATGTTCATTGATGAATTCCTTGAAGGCCTCAACAGTTCTCTTTCCATCATAAGGAATTGGTGTTCTAGTTCCGGCCTTGACGAACAAGATAGTTGGGAAGGCTCTTGGACTGAAACCTTCATATGGGATATCGTTTTGTGGTCCGTTGATCTTTGCAATCACAACCTTGTCGTTGTCCTTGTACTCTTCACCGAGTTGGTTGTAGATTGGCTCGAGGTTCTTGCAGTGTCCACACCATTGGGCATAGATTTCCAAAAGAACATCCTTGTCACTTCTGAAAATAATTTCTTCGAAGGTCTTACCAACAACAACAGTGACTGGACCAGATTGCTCAGCTGGGATTGGCTCAGACTTAATGCTGAGTTCGTGCTTGCCTTCAGAAACTTGCTTCATAAATTCCTTTAATGGCTCAACAGAGTCGAATTTAGCTGGACCATACATGTATCTAATCGATGGAACATTGACACTTTGGATAACCAAACCTGGGAATTTCTCAATCAAGAGATGTTGAGTGGCATGGGAACCAAATTGCTCAGTATCAAGGAAAACAAAGGCATACTTCTCTCTGTAATCAGCTGCAACTTTTCTAATATTCGAAGCATACTTGGCGAAGTCCTCGTTAGTACCGCAGAACCAGGCAGTGTAACCTTCTCTTGACATATAGAGGGAGTAGTTTTCAGCACTAATTGCAGAGAACAATGGGACATTCATTATGGATATCTTGGCCTCCAACTCTTCAACAGTCTTTGGCATTGGGAGAGAAACTGGCTCCTCATCCTTGTGTAATACCTCGAGCTTTTGTTCACCTTCTTGGAAGAAAGCAATGAAAGCATAGTTGTGCTCGCGGTGACCACTAGCAACTTTCTCGAAGACAGCATACTCAGCTGAGTCCTTAGAGGTGAATCTTCCAACAAAGGCTGAAGAAGAAGATGCGAAGATTGTCTTGATAGCTTCTTCGGACTCAGCAACTTGGACTGCTGGTCCGGTCAACTTCTTAATATACTTGATGAATGCATCCTTGCTTCTTGCTCCTGAATAGTTCTGAACACTGTCAATACCACTGAAGAATTTGATGGTTGGGTATCCGCTCACACCATATTGTTGTGCAAGCTCCATATTTTCAGTTGCATCAACACTACCACAATGTACTGGGGGAGAAAGCTTTGAGATTTCGGCGCATGTTGCCTTGAATTCTGGCTCTAAAGCAGTACAATGGCCGCACCATGGGGCAAAGAAAGTAACAATTACGTGTTCCTTGCTCTTAACGAAGTCTTCGAAGTTGGAGGAAGTTAAAGAAGTAATGTGTTCTGAAATGAAGTGAGCTTCATCTCCACCCAAGACTACCTTGGAGAGACAAGAAAAACCTAAAAATGCTGCTGAAACCAAGCTTCTAATTCCGATCATTTTTTTTGTTTTGTAATTAAACGAAACTAAATATAAACTAACTGGTGTATGCCACTTTTTAAAAAAAAATATCAATACCCCTCAATACGAACTTTGACCGGAATCTTGATATCCTGCCAATGATATATATTACTTTCTTTCCATTTTACCAATATCTATAACTTATTATGTCTCTCTGTCTCCTTTGTCAATTTATCACTAACCCCCTCACTCTATTAATTATTTCCCCACGTAGTATTGTTACCGCCAAAACCTGAGTGTTGTTGTGGCGGGCCAGGAATTAACAATATTCTAAATATAAATTAAGCTATATGAAACGATAAATTCTAAATAACTATTAATAAATATCGTTCATTATTTATTCTGATTTCGGATAGTTATATCAAAACAATTAAATTAAGTCGCTTTTCCTATAAACGCTTCTCAAATGAACATTCTTCTGAACTGATCTATTGCAGTAACAAATCAAATCTTTCTAGTTTTCTAATTTATTTTAGATCTTACAGTTTCCTCTATTTGTTTTAATTTTTGGGATTTTAATAATTTCGTGTGCACTAACTAATTCTATTGAGAATACTGGGGGTGCCCTAACTTTAAAAGAATATATATCGAATGGTCTAAGAAGAATTACTTGTCTTACTTATCCTTCTTAGTTAAAGACTTGTTTCCCCCTTAAATGAAACCCTGATATCTCCCTAATAGTGTGCAAATTGACTAAAATGGCGGTAAACTATTATTCTGAAAGTATATCATAAAATTAATGTACTAAAGTTGTTAATCTCATTTAAACCTTTGTATGTTCGTACAGATGAAACAAGTTTCATTTGTGTTATTGTTTTGTTTGTTTTTTTATCAACTAGACAAATTACATGCCGAAGTCATTTACGCCGTGAATTGTGGGGGGCCAAGGCACTTTTCAAAGTCAGAGAATATTTTATACGAAGAAGATAATGGATATAATGGAGGTATTAGTACAGATTCAGGAAAACAATTATCCCCATTTCCTTACGTAGAAGATGATTTTGTATATTTATCAGAAAGATATTCTACAGATAGAACATTGCAATATATGCTCAATTTAAATAAATTGACCCCTGGTGTATTTACAATAGTATTAAAGTTTAGTGAAATCCACTTTAAAGAACCCGGAAAAAAAGTCTTTAGTATTGCTGTTGGTAATGTTATATTTAAACAGTCTTTTGATATATATAAGGAAGTAGGATTTGGTGTACCTATGGAGGAATACATTGAATGCACTTTTGATGGTGAAAATATTTCATTAAATGGAATGAATATAACCCAAGGATATTCAAAAGAGGAGAAACTATTGATTTTAGCAATGTTTAAACAGGAAGACAATCCCAAAATTAATGCAATTGTTGTTTACAAAGGCAGTAAAGACGAAATCCCAAAAATTCAAAGACCAAAGCCAAAACTTTCTGTGGAAAGTATCTTACAAAAGATTAATAAGGAGGGCCAGAAACCTGATATAATAAACAATCAAATATATCTTATAGATGAACCTCTTTTCACTGTTAAAGAATTAACTGTTACTGACTCTCTTTATAATTTAATTTCAACTATTCCTGGAATAATTATTTTGTTAATCATTTCAGTAGCAACTCTAAGAATAGGAGTAATACTATCAAGTCATCTATCTGATTAATCACTCTAAAGTTAGCAAACGAAAATTTTTACTGATTAAAATTTAAGAACAAAGAGTTAAACATTTTGACTAAAGATTTTAACCTTCGATCATATAAACTAATTATCATTTAATATTTAGAGTTTTTTAATAATCTTTTTATTTAAAGAGTTAGGTTTTCCTGTGCTAAACTTCTTCTTATTTTCGTTCTTAATACCTTTTTTTTTATTTATTCTTTTTTTATCATTTGATTTGGAAATAAAACTACCATTCAACGAATCCAAAGATGGCAATTTTTCTTTAATCAAATTTAAAGTCTTTATTGAATTTGAAGTATCACCCTCGGTACCTTCTGATATAATGCATGGATTTTTAGAAATATTTAATGACTTTAATTTTGTCAAACTTAATAAAGGATCAATTTCAGTAATAAAGTTATGTCCAAGCTCAAGAATCTTTATATTACCCATATAAGTTATGTCTGAAGGCAATGAAAGAATTTTGTTATTATTGAGCCTTAGCTCCTGGACCATATTAAAATTTAAGCTAAATGGAAATTGTTTAAGACAGTTATTTGATAAACTCATCTTTTTAAGCTTTGGACAATGATTCTTAGGATTCTCAATTTCAATAGCCTCATTATGAGATAAAATGACTGTTTCTAGTTCCTTAAAATGGCTTAAATCTGGAATATATCTTATTTTATTATGATTAGCGATTAAAACTTTGAGAGATTTTTGAAGTCCTGGGCTCCTACACAAATTTTCTATTGACTTGATACTATTATTACTTATATTTAAGATTTTTACATTCTCAAGATTACAGATTTCATCTACTGAAGTTAAGTTATTATTACTAAGATTTATATCTGTTAAGTTCCAGCAATATTTAAGAAATGAAATAGATTCCAACTTATTTTTTGAAACATCTATTTTTCTCAAATTCTTTGCTTGTGTAAGCTCATCAATACCTGTTATCTCCAGCTCCCTCAATTTTAATTCCTGAGAACCTAATATATCTCCATTAGGGACATACTTTGAGAGTTCAATTATTGATAAGTTTTTACTCATTAATTCGAAATAATAATTACTGAAATCAACAAATACCTTATATTTGTGTTTATCTCAATAAATCTGTACCTCTCTCTCTGAATTAGACTTAAATTTATAAATTACTTTATTTTACCAAAAATATTTCAAAGGGGATATTGGTTTCTTTGGGACCAAAGATTCTGCTTCTATAATGATATCCTTACACAACTAAAATTCCAAACTTCTTACAAATAAAAATATCCACTAATTCAAATGAGCTTAAACTCTAATTAAAACCTAAACCTTATCTCCTGAACCTATTTCTATTTGCTTGACTCCCCTATCTTACTTTCACATTTACAAATTATAGCCAGTAATGCATAAAGACCGATAGACAAGACGTGGTCGCGTTGAATTTTTTGGGTATAGGATGACAATAACGAAATTAAGATATAAAAAAAAGTACTTTACAAAAGAAAGGTGAGAGCTCCCTGTATTGAATAGGAGTACAAAGGAAAGAATTAAAGAGAGAAGCTTATCAGTATAGAAGCTGCGCTTAAATTAGATAAATAGTGCAATAAAACACAAAATAAAATTTAGTTTACGAGTAGATTATGTTGAGAAAGACTGCTAATAAACATTCGGAAAGTAATGGAGAAAGTAAAAGGACCTCTGTATCTAGTAAGGGCTCAGAGGAGTTCTTTAGGTCCCCTTCAGTTGTTGGACAAGAAATAAAGAAGGAAGAGGAGGAGGAGGAGGAAGAAGAAGACCCACGTAATATATGGTTGAAACTATTTCTGCCAGATTGGTCTCCTTTAGGAGGGTTTTTGTTGGTAATAGTTTCTGTTGGAGCCTCAATCACGTATTTGAAAAAGATTGGTGATAAAAACCCATTTACTTATCCCTTTTTTATTCTCCTTTTGGATGTATTTACTTACATTATAATAATGTGCCTGAGGCATATTATCACATTATATACATTATCAAGGTTTGGTGAAGGAAGATTTTTTGCAGCAGTGTCTGGTTCTCTCGATCCAGAACTAGTATATTGTATTTGGTCAGCATTATGTTTAGTATTAACAATGGGAGAAATGAATGTAACAATAGATCCCGTATCAGGTGTTGAACCAACTCATACATATACTTTAAAGTGGTTTGACAATATACTACCCTCTTTAAAGATACCAAAGGTACCGTGGGATCTAATTCAATGTTGTCATATTGCAATTTTGATTATGACTGTAAGAAGACTCCTGCTTGCAATTATTACATTTTATTTTAGGTTGGATTTTATTATGAGTATAAATCCACAAGTCTCCCAATTTTTAAGACAATATTCACTTTTGAGAAGAATAGATACAAAACTTTATTTAATTAAGCCTCATATTCAGAAGAAAGATTTTCTCTTATATTCAACAGGAATAGAGTTACCCAACAAGTCCAATTTCCCTCAAATTGACAATCAAAAATCACCAAATAGAGTGACAACAGGTAATATACCCAATGTACCCAGTATGCTTATGGACTATAACATTGATTATACGGCAAAAAGCTCATCTGAAAACTGGTTAGCTCTTCAGTTTATTAAACAATATAATGTCTCTATTTACATTGACCATGATAAATATGAAATTAGAACCAAACAACAGGCGAGAGACTTTGCAAAGATTATATTTTATGATATCCTACAGCATCTACATGCTATTATGCTCTATCACTACATTGGAGGGACAGATCATGTTAAACCTCAAAAAGAACCTCCATTAAGGTCAGATACATATTCAATAATAGGAGATGATACATTCTGCCATGCACTTATAGATTTTGAAGAAAGACATGATTTCAAAGGTACAGATTTGAGAAATGTAGATTATTTTGAAAAGAAAAGTTCGGTCGATACCCTATTTAGTAAGAATGGTTCAAATCATCAAAAGAGCAATAATCAAAAAAAAATTGTAGAAGAACAACAGGCTGATCATAATTATTCCAATACTAATAATAACAACTCAAGTAACGAAAGATCTCAAACTCAAGCTGATAATAAAAATAAAAACCAGTCTCTTCCTACTACTCTTCCAAACTCAGTACTTGATATTCTATACGACAAACCGCTTGGAGACTTGATCAAACAAATTGACACCGCAAGGCGTGGCCAAATTACTGAGGAGGAGTGGGTTAGATTTTGTGTTGGCATATATGATAGTAGAAAGAAGATCCTACGTGCTGCATCTAGTCAGGAAGGTATTGTTCAAGTTTTTAGGAGAATGATCTCTATCTTTTCATGGTTCTTTACAGGAATTGTAATTCTTTTAATGGTTGGAATTAACGTCAATACATTGGTTATTTCTGGAGCTGCTATTATTTCATCTCTTTCTGTTGGTCTCTCTTATATATACTCAAATTTCTTTTCTGCCGTAATATTTGTAATATTCCTCAATCCATATAATGTTGGTGATAGGATTAGAGTGAACAATGGTGGTGCCATGATTGTAAAGAAAATCGAAACATTTTACACAGAGTTTCATACTGTATTTGAAGCACCAGTACTTATTCCTCACTCTTGGTTATCTTCACAAATGATATACAATGAGAGTAGAAGTAAATGCTGTTCTTCTGAAATCCAATTTTTAATTTCCGATACTACGTCTCCATTCTCGATAGAAGCATTGGCTACAGCTGTACAAGAATATATTTCTGTCAGACCTTCAGAATTTGTTGCATCAAATTTCTGGTGTGGTATTAATGCAATTCAGCCAGGGCATTCAGCTACTGTTTATATGTGGATTACTAATACAGACCCATTTCATAACAGAAGAAAGCTTTTAATAAGCAAAAGTAAACTACTACTATTTATATTACATACTTTGAGACAACTTGGAATTCAATACACTCTGCCAGTTAGTAGAGTCAGAATAGAAAATGAATTCAATAATCATTTTTCTATTAACAGTTAGTTTGTCACATTTCCATTGTTTTGATATGGAATTTAGAGTTTGTCCCATATACTATTGCTATCGAAATATCATTTGCAAGGCAATTAATTCAGATTTTTTTCATGTAGTTTATTTGATAAATCTATATTTTATTAAAATTGTACTTAAACTACCATTTTTTTGGCTAGAATAATTTTATGTATAATGATTACTTTTAATTTTCAGCCTAAAATATAATAATGCAAAATATATTTAAATAAAGTTAAAATTTTAAACCTGAAAACATGATTTTTTTTTTGTGTCTATGATCCCTAAACAAACTAGGAAATTGAATAACGGTTAATAGTAGGATTTTATAATGATTTTTTGTTCAAAATGATCAATATTTTTTCTTATATTTCAAAATTAAAATATTAATCTACATTTGGAAAAAATAAAGGGCGCCAAACTGAGAATTGACAAATTGTCATAATTACCTGAAGTTCAAGTTTCACTACTATTACACATATTAAAAAATAGGGATTAAAGTTTAAGTAAATAGTTTATTCCAAAAAGTGTAGTATCTGACAGGGAGGAATAATTCAAAGCTGTAAAGGTGGCATCTCCACTAAGTGTCTTTAATGCTAGTTAGTTTTGCTAAAACAAATATATTAAATTATTATATGAGTTAAAACTAATAAATTTTATTAGTCAGCCATTTAAATAACATTGTAGGGATATCTTTAAAGATGGCAAAAAGAATTTCATATTTCTATGATGGAGACATAGGAAGTTATTATTATGGCCCAGGCCATCCAATGAAGCCTCAAAGAATTAGAATGGCTCACAACTTAATACTTTCATACGACCTATATAAGCATATGGAAATTTACAAGCCTCACAAATCGCCACAGAGTGAGTTAGTTTATTTTCATGAGGAAGACTATATCAATTTCCTTTCAAGTATTAACCCTGATAACTCTAAAGATTTTGGGCTACAACTTAAAAGATTTAATCTAGGAGAAACAACTGATTGTCCTGTATTTGATGGTCTTTTTGAATTCCAGCAAATATGTGCTGGTGGTAGTATCGATGGTGCTTATAAATTAAATAATGAACAATCTGACATTTGTATTAATTGGAGTGGTGGACTTCACCATGCAAAAAGATCTGAGGCCAGTGGATTCTGCTACATTAACGATATAGTTTTAGGGATTTTGGAGTTACTTAAATATCATGCTAGAGTTATGTATATTGATATAGATGTACACCATGGAGACGGTGTAGAGGAGGCTTTCTACCTTTCGCATAGGGTATTAACAGTTTCCTTCCATAAGTTTGGAGAGTTTTTCCCAGGAACTGGTGATATCACAGATATTGGAGTTGCTCAAGGTAAATACTATAGTGTTAATGTACCATTAAATGATGGTATTGATGACGATTCTTTCTTATCATTATTTAAACCTATTATTAGTAAATGTATTGAAGTATATAGGCCGGGTGCAATAGTTCTTCAGTGTGGAGCTGATTCTGTAAGAGGCGATAGACTTGGTCGTTTTAATCTATCAATTAAAGGGCATGCGGAATGCGTTGAATTTTGCAAAAAATTTAATATTCCCCTACTTATACTTGGGGGTGGAGGATATACAATAAGAAATGTTGCAAGAACTTGGGCATATGAAACTGCTACAATTCTAGATAGAACTGATTTGATTTCAGATAATATACCTTTGAATGACTATTATGATTACTTTGCACCAGACTTTAAACTCCATATTCCTCCACTTAATTTGCCAAATATGAACTCACCAGAACATCTGGAAAAAATTAAAGCAAAAGTTATTGATAATTTGAGATATTTAGAACATGCTCCAGGAGTAGAATTTGCTTATGTTCCATCAGATTTCTTTGATAGGGAAGCCTCAAACCTTCAAAAACAAGAAGATGAGGAGCGAGAAGAGGAGCTTTCATCTTGGCATGGAGGAGGAAGAGCTGCAGGTAGCACTGAATCCCAAGGTAATCACAATGAAAAACCTAAATCATCTAAAAAACTACAAAAAGAACATGCTTCTGAATTTTATTAATTTTTTTTTATAATTCCTTTTGTATTTCTTAAATAAGGTTCTCAATGTTTTGGCGCCAAGTTTGTGGGTGCCATTTTGTTTTTTTTAAAGTAATATTTCACTTTTCACGTAGTATTACGAGGGGCGACGAGAGTAGTTAGGTCCGAATCTCAAATAAAATAAGTTTCCGTAGAAGGTTTGAATAAGTTATTGAAAAGGTCTCAAAAAGCATCATCCGATCAACATAAAATATCTTTAACTATAGTTAACTTTTTCGATATTAAAGCAATAACAAAGACTTTCTGACATTTAACTTGTAAATACCATCAAAATAATCATTACTCTTTATCATTAGAATGCAAACAGTAATTGGAAATAAATTGGTTCAGGGAATCTTTCTGATCAACTTAATCAAATATTTACTCTACTTATACGTTGATCTTAGACAAAAAAAATGTTATGATATCAAAGAGATTCCTAAGTATATATTAGATGCCTACAAAGACTGTGGAGAAGTTTCCAATGAAGAATTTAAGAAGTCCCAATCATACAGCAATTCAAAGATGGTATTTGGACTGATTAGTAGAGCAGTCACCTTTGTTATTAACTGGGTATTTGTTTTTTATGTAATTTATCCATTGATGTGGGAAATTATTTACACAAGAATTAGTTCGAATGAATACGTCTCATCTTTATTATTTTGTGGGGTAATGATGTTATTAGATTATCCTATTAGTCTTGCTTTCGATCTTTATTACACGTTTGTTCTGGAAGAGAAATATGGTTTTAACAACTCAACATTGAAGATATTTATAATGGATCAGATCAAGTCAGGACTTCTTGTTTCTGTATTTGGAACGATTCTAATTTCTGTAATGATATACATTGCTAATAATACAGGTAAATACTTTTATGTATATATTGCTCTAGTACAATTTGGTTTCATATTTATCATTTCAATAATATATCCAATTATTATTGTCCCTATTTTTAACAAACTCACTCCAGTTGAGAATCAAGAACTTGCAGAAAAAATCAGTAAACTTTGTAAAGATGTTAATTTCCCATTAAAGAATCTATATCAAATGGATGCTTCTCTCAGATCGAATCATGGAAATGCATTCTTTTCAGGTGCATTCAAATCTAAATCTATCATTTTATATGATACTATTCTTGATTTCCCCCAAGATGAGATAGTTGCAATTATAGGGCATGAAATAGGCCACTGGAAGAACTGGGATAACTACAAACTATTGTTCTTTTCATTTATCCAAACATTTGTAACTCTTTTCATTTTCCACTTAACGTTTTCATGGAATGAACTTTACTTATCATTTGGTTTCTCTTTAGATCCAAAACTTGGAGGTAGGAATTTAGTTCTATCTCTCCTTGTTTTCTCCTATGTATTGGGTCCTTTCAGCTCAATTGTTGGAATTCTTTATTCTATCATGTCTCAACGTGCTGAGTATAAAGCTGATGAGTTTTCATTTAATCTTGGATTTGGGGATTTTCTTGCAAATTCACTATTTAGACTCTCAAAGAAATCAAGTTCTTGCATGATATTCGACCCTATTTATAGTTTTATCCACTTATCTCATCCCACTGTATGTGACAGAATTGTCAACCTAAAGAAGTTGAAAGATAAAAAAAACTAAAAAAAATATAGTTATGTTAATATTCCTTGGTATTTCCTAAATAGTAACCAAAAACTAGGCAACCTAAATTTAAACCACTAATCGGTTCTAATTATTAAATATCTTCCTTTTCTTGTACACTTTCCTTGTCTATTATTTAGGTGGAGGTGGTGGAGGTGGTGGAGGCAGTGGTGGCGGAGGAGGTGGTGGCGATGGTGAAGATGATGATGGTGGTGGAGGCGGTGGTGGTGGAGGAGGTGGTGGCGACGGTGAAGACGATGATGGCGGTGGTAGTGGTGGAGAGTTTGATCCACTCCCAGCACTGGGACTACCATTTCTCGCTCCAGAGCCAGAAAAGCCTGATTTATTTAATAGCCTTTTCTTAACTTCGTCCATCGAATAACTCTCTGAATCATCTTCACTGCTAGGTTTCTCTTTTTTCTCTTTAACTTTTGGAGATGAAGCCTTTGGGGCTTTTTTTGGTTTTTGGGTTTTTTTTGAAGGTTTTTGGGATTTAGATGAAGATGATGGGGATGATGAAGGTGATGATGAAGATGGTGACGGTGTTGGCGGTGGTGGTGCTGATGAAGATGACCCTGAAGAACTTCCAGATAATGCCTGGGAAGAAATTGCGCTAACATCATCAAATACACTAATAGAGCTACCAACATAGTGAATATTTACGCAGTGTACTTTGGAAATAACATTCTCTCCTGCTTTAACCATCTTTCCATCTACTTTAGAAGCGACACTCTTGTCCAGCCTTCCATTACAGGAAGCAATCAAATTTACAGATTTAGAATTTCCATCATCATCAGTGTAAATAAAAGTTCCAAATGAAGCTCCTTCCTGAAGAACAATTTGTGTGTAAACAATCCAGTTGGGAGAGTACTGAACAATACCATTATACATCGGCCAAGATAATGTGTATATTCCAAGCATATTTTTTGTAATAATTGGATCTCTATCTTTTACAGAAAGTTGTTGAGCAGTTGGAGGAGTCATTTCCATAGCCTGAGATGGGACTGAAGGTGAACCACAAAATACCCTAAGTATTTCAGTTCCAGGCAAAGTAAGAGTATTATTAAGTAAGGTTACACTTGGAGCATGAACTGCTCCTGAACAGGGAGGAATAATATTTTCTGGATTTCCACCATTCTGAGTAACAAAAACCCCCAATGATTCACCTTTTGTAGCGAGATCGATTTTTGCTTGATCTTTGAAAATAGGAGTACCAGACATAGCTGCCCAAATATAACCATATTTTGTCAAATCTCCAACCTTCGTAACTAAACTACCAGTATGAGTTTCTTGAGGGATCCTATCCATTAATTGTTGTCCCGTATCCTTTTTAACCATCATGATCGTAGTTCCAGATAACACTAATTGGCCATGAGCGGCCATTGTTAAAAAGAAGATATTAGTACCAGGGTTTTGGTTGACTATATCAACATCAATTTGGGCATTAGTTGAACTAGTGCATGATGCTTTTCCTACAATTTCTTTTTCTCCGACTGTACCGATTACACCATCATTTTTGAAGCTAATTTTGCAGTGGGTGGAAGTAATAACAAAATCATACCCTTCCTTATGTAAATACTGGATAGGAGATGCGCTTAAAGTACTTAAAGGAGGGGCTGAAGGCAAATCTTCAATTACAGGAGTACTAATAGAGTCACAGTAAACTTTGAAGATAATATCGCCTGCAGCAAATATACTTCCTGATTTCATCTTAAGAGATGCAGGTCCTTTAATAACTCCAGAGCAAGGAGTTTTTATAATGACTTGTAAAGAACGATTTTCATCAAGAGCCAAAAATGCAATTTCATCACCAGCTTCTACATTCAAAGATTCAGAAGAAGATACGAGTATGGCTGGAACATAAATAATTTTGACTCCAGTACGAGCTGTAGCCTTGTAGCATTTTTCTTGACCTTCTAAGCTAAAAGAAGAGAAAACATAATTAAAATATAATTGCTGTTCATTAAAACTGGTTTGTTCGATTCTTGCAACTACGCTACATAATACAGAACAAATTTTCAATCCTCCAATAGAATGTTCAGAAACATCCATAGTTTCTATTGAACCTGAAGGATAAGTCATTTTTCCAGTACATGGCGATGTAACATATATCATGGCATTGTATTCTAATCCTAATGAATAAACGAATGCGCCAATAACTTGTCCTTCTTGTACAAATCTCTGATCTTTAGAAGTAATTCTGAAAACTCCAGAGAGTTTTGAGTAGATTGTAATCTCATCACCATTTTCTACAGGATATAGCGGCGTACCAAGTCCTTGAACTTCTGTAAATTTTTTAGTTGTATGAACTTTCTGACCAGTTTTAGTGAGGAGCTTTGGATTATCCATCCATGCGATTGTACTCTTTCTGCAAGCGACTTCTGCAAATGTTTGACCAGCTTGGATCTGTTGACCGGAAGAAACGTCAACTTTATGCTTAAGTAATGAAGTAACTACACCAGTACATGGGCAAGTAACATGTATCATTGTAGGAGCCCCGTAGGAATGTAGAGAAACTGTTCCAAGCGGCGCATCTTTCACACATTCTTCAATTTCAGTCAAAGTAACATGAGCTGTTTTAGTTACTCCAACACTTCTAACATAACGTCCTCCCCTACTTTCTTCTTGAATAAAAATACCACCATAAATCTGGGAATAACCTGATTGTAAAAATACATGTGTTGGAGAAGGGGGGTTAGGGTTTTGAAGTAAATGAGGCAATTGAATAACTTGATCCCCACTTTTCCAATTAGGATCGGAAGCTAAAGACTGAGTAGCATGCGGTACTAGATACTTAAAATCATTTCTTTTCCAAGAGAGGTAAGCACTTTCCCACATCTGTAGAGAAATTGGCTGATGTGGATCAGTCTTAGTAGCAAGTACATCACCTAGTTGTCCAACTAGAGTAACAGTTGGCTTGACAATTTGCCACTTTTGATCAGATTTAATTATAAGCATTACAACATCCACGCCTACTTGAGTTTTATCTGCAATTTCATAAACAACATCGCCAGAAATATCTGATTTAAGATCTTCACTAAACATACTGCTACCAATAATACAAGTAAATTTACCAATATTCCCACCTTTTGTAACTTTCATTTCGGACCTGACTTTAGGATTAAGTTCCATGAATGTAGAATGAGAATTAGAGACAATGGAAACTTTTTTGCCTTTAAATCTATATGAAATACATTTGCTGAGGGTTGCTGATAATTGTTTAAAAATGGTTTGATCAAGAACCATTTTTTCAAACTTATCTTTAGGATTTAAGGGCATTGTACAGCCAACTGTAAATATTTGAGAATGAGAAGAAACTTGTTTCATTTGAGTCTTTAAGTTTTCAGCCGAATTTGCTGGGCCAGTACAAGGGGAAAATAATACCACTTCTTTTCCTTTCTTTGAACCAACATTACATTTAAACTTTCCAACCACTTCACCTGCAAATGCCATTGAATTTGATGTTAAAAACCTTGTTTCAATATTGGGAATACCATCTGCACCATCTGCTACTCTGATTTCCGTTTTCATATCTGTTGAAGTTAAATAAATGCAATCAAGGTCTTCTTCTTTTGGAACTACCCAATCACTAGTAACCGAATGAGGAGCATTGATATCCAAGTCTTGAAAATTACAAATAACTTGAGCAATAATATATTCAGGAAAGACTTCTCCCTCAAATACTGAGGTTAAAAAACCTAAACATGGAAGTGGAACAAGATAAGTTTTCATCAAACCTGTTTGAGAATCTTGCGAAAGAAAATGCCCAAAATTTGCTTGAGTAACATATCCTGATTTTTTTGAGAATTGTGTGCTTCCTTTTTCTTGAACCTTTATTTCTGCAATAGATAGATGTGAAACTTGTCTGATCGAAATAGAAAAAGGTCCAGTTACAAGAGATCCTGGAAAAGGTGTTCCTTGAGAAGGTGGAATTCCATAAGAAGAGGAGCTCATTCCTGGTAAATTAATTGGCGATTGAGGATAAATAATTCCTGAAGGATACAAAGGAGAGTAACTAGGAACAATATCTTGAGCAGCATGTGGTTGACTTCTCTCATGAACCACGACCCAAAAGGGTTTCTTGCAATTTTCTGTAACTATTATAGTTCCAGGCGCTGTTATTCTTTGAGTTTTTAACTCTTTCAATAATCCAGTACAAGCTGTGTATGTTTTTTCTGTAGTCTTTGCTTGTGATTCAGTATCAGGAGTGTAAACTCCAACTGGCTTTTTTACTTGAACTTGAGAATGTAAAGCCGCTGAAGATTGATGGTAACCTGAAATTGTAACAGCTGTTTTACCTAACAAGAGCCTAGTATCAAAAGAGTAGGTAAAGATTCCATCTGAAAAGGACAATTCTGTTTCTTTAACACTAACTACAGCCTGACAAACGATTACAATCTTGTGGTTAGACCCAAAATTAGGATTTATCACCTGAACAACTCCTGTGCATGGTGAACGAATATTCTCTTTAATTAAATTTTGTTTGTTTCCATTATACTCTATCTTGGCTACTAATTCATTTTTCTTCACTGTAGAACCTTTTTCCATTCTAGTAGTCATGTGAACATTTCTATTACATGTTAAACCACGAGCTGCAGGACCAACCGTTTCCCATGAACATGGCTTGGATGGTTTTTTTGTTGGAATTGCCCTTTTAATTCTAGCTAAATACTTTCCAAGATGTTTTTTTGGTTTAACTTTTAATAAGCTATTGTTATGTGAAAACTTTAAATAATAAAAATCAAGAGAATTCCATTCATTATTATATATCACAAGAAAATATATTATGAACACGTGTATTAGAATGGTAAGTTTTTTTTTGCTAATATATTTATTAATCATTTCAATTCCAGAACGAAAATACTGTCAAAACATTATCTTTATATATAGGCCAAAGCAACTTATTAACTCAAATTAAAAAAAATCTTGTACTATTTTATTTAATCTTTTTCAAAACTATATAATACTCGGTATCGCCACTATTTTTTGTTTTCCATGTATTCTCCATACCCATTATTAGATCATATATTGAGATGGCGGTATCCACATTTCGTGATAATTTAAACAATATATTAATAAAAATTTGACGTCCATTAAATCAAGAATATCAAACAAAAATGAATTAAATAAACGTATCCAAAATCTATACTAAATTTGTAGTTTTTTACTCAATATAACTAATATTAACTTCAATTTCTTCAAACATATTGAATCTTTATTCAGCAGTTCTGGCGCTAACATCTTCCCAGACTAGCTTATTTGAAATCGGTTTTTTTTTTTTGTAAAGTATAGATGGGAAAAGAAAAAAGAATTCGTAATATAACCAGTAAATTTGTCTAATAGTTTCTTTGGCAAAAACGAATACTTTTCTTCAAAAATGACAATTGAAATTTTACGTTATTTGAGGATGGAAATATTTGTTAAATACTACTAATAAAATAACTACTTACTATAATTCATATATATCTCTTTGAATTGTATAACTATTTGAATATATATATTAGCAACAAAAGCTTTTATTTTCTTGGGTAGATTTTGTAGTAAGTAAAATTTAACAGAGACATGCTTTTGTATAA
>NW_667416.1:0-27584 GCF_000006425.1 Cryptosporidium hominis TU502
CAGAAAGTATGGAGAATCTTGTAGTTCAAGCAATAAGTAGTGATGGAGATCCGATTTTGATAGATTTGGCTGATATCTTACCAAATTGGATGAAACCAAATAATTCAGCAAATAGATGTTTTATATTAAAGGGAAGAGTTTATTTGATTCCTCCAGAAATAATGGACAATATGACAGAGAATTTGTCTCTGAAATCTGCTCTTGAGATAATAAAGTCCCAAATTAATGATTGTTATACAGAAGAATCCTTTACAAAGATCTTTATGGATAAGTTTGACTCAATTTCAAAAATTAATCATGTAGAGAAATTTCATAATTTTTATGTAATACTTCCAAAAAAAATAGCAGAGATGATATTTGAGTTTCATTATCTATTAGAAATCTCACTTAAATATCTTCTTGGCAACAGGTATGATTCTTTAGAGCTAAAAAGATTGAGAAAAAAAGAGGATTCTGAGAATAATGTTAAAATGTTTTTACCAAAAGACTTGATTCGAGTAAAGATTTGCATGACAAGGACTCAATATTCGAGATTTATTAATGAAGCTCTCTTGACAATGCTTCCTCCAAAATTTTCAAGAAATAGTTGGATAAATCATCTTTCAGAGAATCTTCAAAATAAGAAATTCCATTCTGAGCTTTTGTATGGATGTCTATTAACTTATGGGATTTATCTAGCATATTTAATCAATCCAAGTAAATCTTTGAATTTATTTATCTGGAAATTTACCAATACAGAATACTTGAAATCAAATGAGGAGACTAAGAATAAAGAGTCTGATATTCAAATTCTTGTAAAAGATTCTCTAGAACTTATGAAAGACTTAAAATCCCAAAAGAGTGATGATTTTCGTACATTATGGGTACATTTAACAAACAATTTAAAAGAATCAAAAATGATTTTATCATCTAAAAATGATGAGGATAAAAATGAATCCGATTCAAGCAGTTGGATGAATAATGAAGAATACTCTAAAAAGCTAATTGAAGATATCCAAAAAGTCTACTCAGAAGACTCCAAATCTTTCAAAAATGATCAATCTTTTAATTTCTCAGATATTTTGGAAGAGAAATCTTATTTTGACGGCATAGACCTAGATTTTTCGGATCCAAATTCACTTCCAGAATATCATGATGAAGATATGAGTGATATAACTCTCGAAAGCGACTTAAGTGAACTTGATTTTGATGAACTGAATGAAATCATGAAAAAAATGGATGAAGAACTTAAAAGTACTCTCAAAACGTCAGTTCCCACTATAAGTGATAATGATGAAGCAAAAAAATTTGCTGAAAATACCTATTCTGATACTTTAAAGCTAGAAGAAACATTTGGAATTGTTGGACCTGCTACTGTTTTCCACAAAATGAAAAAGTAAAGCAAGAACATTATCCTACACAAAAACAACTATTCATATGATAATAACTAAAATAAATTCCTATCTACTTTACTCTCTTTATTTAGTTGCACTAATTTTCTTTATTTTGATTTCATTTTCATTCCTTTTTCAATATTATTTTCATTACACACAAGCAGCGCCACAGTTTGCCCGCCTCAAAAAGTACCGGTATTGATTAAAAGACAGAAATAATAAGTAAAGATCAAAAATAAAAAAAAATAGGCGGGAAAATAAGACTTAAGCTTTGTAATTTTTTTACTTGTATGGTAAATATAAGTGGGAAGTAGAAAAAAGGAGGGGTAATAGCTATCCTTAATGTCATTGAGGAATTAAATAATAAAGACTAGTATTTTGGGGCAGAAAGTTCTTCTTTCAATTTTAAAGGAAATTTTCTTAAGAGGTGAACTGAAAAGACGAAGATGACATCAGTCGTACCGAAGATCATGGATGATGGAGCTCAGGAGAGCAAGGGTGAATTGGCCAGACTCCAGTCAATTGTAGGAGCAATAGCAATAGGAGATCTTTTGAAAACTACTTTTGGTCCAAAAGGAATGGATAAAATATTACAACCAATAAAGGAAGGCCCAATTGACTCTACTCCTATAGTAACTAATGATGGTGCTACTATTTTGAAGTCTATTTCAATTGACAATCCAGCTGCCAAGATATTGGTTGATATTAGTAAACAACAAGACAATAGATGTGGAGATGGTACAACGGGAGTTGTTATTTTAGCTTCAGAATTACTTAAACAAGCTGAGAGATTATTGGATCAGAAGATTCATCCTCAAGTTATTATTGCTGGATATAGAATGGCTCTAGAGGAGGCTAGAAAAGCTTTAAGCTCAAATTCTTTTAATAACCGTGAAGATCGTTCAGCTTTTGAAACTGATTTACTAAATATAGCAAGAACTACTCTAAGTTCAAAACTTCTCACTGTTGAGAAGGATCATTTTGCTAACTTAGCTTTAAAAGCTATTCTTAGACTTGGAGATAACATGAATTTGGACTACATCCAAATCATCAAAAAAGTTGGAGGATCACTACAGGACTCCTTCTTAGAAGAAGGATTCATTCTTGAAAAGAAGATTGGAGTTGGCCAACCAAAGGTTATGAGAAACTGTAAAATCTTGGTAGCAAATACCCCAATGGATACTGACAAAATTAAGATCTACGGTGCTAAAGTCACTGTTGATAGTATGAATACTGTTCAGGAAATTGAACAAGCAGAAAAGAAGAAAATGTATAATAAAGTCCAGAAAATCCTCAAGCATGGATGTAATGTATTCATTAATAGACAACTTATTTATAACTATCCTGATCAATTATTCAAAGAGGCTGGAATTGTTGCCATAGAACATGCAGACTTTGAAGGAGTTGAGAGACTTGGAGCTGTATTAGGAGCAGATATTGTTAGTACTTTTGATAATCCAGAAAAAACAGTTCTTGGAACTTGTGAACTTATGGATACCATTATGATTGGAGAAGACGAGTTTATCCGCTTTTCTGGATGTGCTAAAAACCAAGCATGCACCATTGTATTAAGAGGAGCATCTTCTCATATACTTGATGAGGCCGAAAGAAGTCTTCATGATGCTCTGGCAGTTCTTTTCCAAACTGTTAGTGATGGAAGAGTGGTTTATGGTGGTGGATGTAGTGAAATGTTAATGAGTGTCTCAGTTGATGAACTTTCTAAGAGAGTTGAAGGAAAAAAGAGTCTTGCAATTGAGGCATTTGCTAATGCATTGAGACAAATTCCCACTATTCTCTTGGATAATGGAGGCTATGATAGTGCTGAGATTGTTACTAAACTTAGAGCTCTTCATTATAAGGGTAATAGTACCTATGGAATTGATTTTAAAGTCGCTCAACCTGGAGATATGAAGGAACTTGGCGTCCTTGAGTCGTTTGAATCAAAACTCTCTCAGATCTGTTCAGCTACTGAGGCAGCTGAGATGATTTTGAGAGTTGACGATATTATACGTTGCGCTCCTAGACAAAGGCAAGGAGTTTAAGGAGTGAAACTCACAAATTATATGTTAATATTGGTACTAGTAGATTTTTGTTAGGCTTAAATAGAGGCATAACTAGCTAAACACTAAGTTTTGATAATTAGAAAGTTGTTAGTTTCTGTTTTAAGTTTTGTTTCTATGGGCTTACTGCCAAATTTTTCACGATTTTTAGCTAATTTGAATTTTTTGTGTGCCAAGTTACTTAATGCAGCAACACCGGTATAGAGCAATAAATAAAGGCCGGTATAGGGGAATTTTTTTTTTAAATGTTTAATAAAAAAAATTTTAGGGGGAAAAGAGGGGTAAAAAAAAGTCTAGAGTTTTTTAAAAGTCAAAGAATCTCAATAATGCTCAAAATGAGCGGAATTAAGATGTATTTTTTAAGTATTTTGGTATTATTCAGCTGGATCTCAATAGTTATTGGAGGAGAAGGAAACTTAGATGAACTAGTTTCAACACAAGTTACCAGAACTTTTTACTTGACAAAGAGAGTTGCCAAGGTAGTTATGGAAGTGAAACTTAAAAGTATTAAAGACGAGATTTCTGGTTTTGAATACGTTTTTGCTCTTCCAGAAGACCAATTTTCAAGAATTGGATTCATCTCAGCAGGAACTTCCTCTATTAGTTCTAATAACTTTAAAGTTGAAAAAATTGAAGCAGAAAAGTCATTTAAGATAGAAGTTGGTAATCTTTCAGATGATGAGAGGACCATATTTATAGAGTATCATATGGGAAATCCTTACTCTGCTTTACCAAAAGCTATAAGACTTGGAGAAAACCAACTTTTGGTGTTTGAGGATGAACTCAGGCTTAGAAACAAGTACAAAGTTACTAAAGAAAAGATAGTAATTCAGTTTTTAGCAGGAACAATTATAGAGAGAGTAATACCAACAAATATGAAGCGACAAGAAAACAAGGTAGTCCATTTGGTGAGCCAGGACAAACAAGGTGATAAGTTTTTGGTTCATTTTTCATTAAACAATCATCTCGTTTACTTTGACTCAGTCTCCAGAATCATTGAAATTTCCCACTGGGGAAATGTTAAGGTTAAAGAAGAATACTCAGGAATAAATATGGCAGCTCATAACAAAGGAGAATTCCACAGAAAGGAAATTATGATCCTTTCAGGGCAAGGTTTTGCTAGGATGAGAAATCCAGGAACAGTACTACCTCATAACACACATGTTTGTCTATTTGTAGATCATGTTCTTCCATATAGAGCTGTTGGACTGGAATACTATGACCAGATTGGAAATATTTCATACTCAAATGCTTGGAGAGTTGGGGCCTCTCACACAATGCTCCAAATCCAGCCCAGATCACCTTTAATGGGCGGATGGCAGTTTGACTACATTGTGGAATACAATCTCCCTCTGGAAACTGTTGTTTTCTACGATCAAAATTTAAAGCTATACATGCTTAATCTTACTATGATTCCTTCAGCTAAAGGAATATACTCAGAAAATGTCAACACACAAATCAGATTCCCAACTGGCTCCTCTGACATTTCTATAGATTTCCCAAAGAATAACAATATCCCATCTCTTATACAAAATGATGAGTTGGATCATTATTTTGGTTGGCTCGATATTTTTAAGCCTAGACCAGTATTAGTATATAATATGAGTTCCTACTATATTCCTGAACATCTTCTACTCAACTACAAATTTCAAGCATATTACAGAATCAAGTCACATATCATCACATTTTCAGGAACTTTCCTAATTTCTTTCCTCGTTTTTATTCCTTTCCTTATTGTTATTTTAATTAAAAGACTTAATAATCACTCTGTCAAAATTAAAAAGGAATAAAGTTTTGGCGGGCAAAACATGCAAATAAAAAAAAGTTTCAAATTTCGGAATCTTAGGTAAAATGGGTTATTCGGATATTAGGTGATGTTTTCGAGAAAGGTGAGAATTCTTTCATAATTAAGTAGACAAATGTGAGTTATTGGAATGATTTGAAATGTATCTCATCCGTACGGGTATTTTAGAGTGACAGGCGTGCAAATACATACCCGTCACACATGACGGGTATGGAGGGTGCAATAAAAAATAGGAAAATTGGGGACACACAAGTGAAGGAGGTATTCAGGAAATAAGGAGTTTACCAGCTCTTTTGGAGATTGAGAACTCTTTTTTTGTAATCTATTTGATGGAATTTGGTTAAAATTAGAAGAAATATATACAGATTTAAAGCTTGAAATACACCAAATTGTCAATAAGCTTGAATGTGGTATATACCAGAGTCTATCAGAGATTAATTACGATAATAATAGGAGTGTGTTATCAGACATAGGAGAAGCAATTATTTGGTGAATATTTGGAGATTTAGGGATTGCTGGATTATGTTATCATGTATACTATTCACGAAGGGTGTAATATATCAGGGAACACAAGGATTTATGACACTCCGAACAGACACACTTGGGATATCAATAATGGAGGTACTGATGGTATGAGGAATGAAAGTTCAACACCTAGATTCAAGCATAACTTTAATTCTGGTTATTCTGATAAAAAGTTTCTACAACATGGAGAAGAGATGGAATTTACAGGGAACAATAGAAATGATATATTAGGAAGAAATGGAAACTTCATCAGACAAAATATATCAGAATATAAAAAAAGTATTGGAGTAATGGAAGGGAGCTATGTTGACAGAAACATGGAGATTTCAGAAACCCCAAGAGTAATTCAACAGTTAGAAACTAATAAACGTCAAATAAGTGAAGAATTTACTGAGAAAAGAGATCATGAATATGATACCAGAATTGTAGATAAGAACACTAAATTGAGTAGCAAAATTGGATCTCAAAGCTCATTGAACCAAACTAACTACAAGAAGGTGAACTTGGGAGGATTTACTGAGGCAGATTGGTATAAAAAGATTCCAAATTGGGAAAGAATAATTGATGAAAGATATACAAGCGTTTATAGTTCATATGAAAGACTTGAAATGATAGGAACTGGGACTTATGCTAAAGTTTGGCTTTTGAAAGATAAAATAACAGGGAAGAAATATGCAGGAAAACTATTAGAACCTCATACTTATCCCTCAGATACAGTAGAAAGGATTGAGAGAATGTTTCAGTCAGAAATAAAGAATCTCATAGTGAGCCAATGCCCAGGTGTAGTTAGGCTACACAAGATCGTAGTAGGTCCAGAAGGAAGCCTATTAGTTCAAGATTATGTAGATGATGGTACTATTTGGCGTGAGAACTGTTGTGTAAGCGAATTGGAAGCCTTCCAGCACTTTATTCAACTAATTCAGAGCGTATTATACTTCCAAGACAAGGGGGTAGTACACAGAGACTTGAAACCAACGAATATTTTAAGATATTCAAATAAAACAATAGTA
The DNA here is from genome assembly GCF_000006425.1 of Cryptosporidium hominis TU502. Lineage (NCBI taxonomy): Eukaryota > Apicomplexa > Conoidasida > Eucoccidiorida > Cryptosporidiidae > Cryptosporidium > Cryptosporidium hominis. The sequence continues at coordinate 6,773 of NW_667416.1, forward strand.
ATAGGTGATTTTGGGTGGAGTGAACAAACGAAGAAGTTACATTTGAGCCCCTCAGAATGGCCAGGAACACTTGAAATTAATCCCCCGGAAGTATTGACATTTAAAGGGCCTTTAACCGAAAAGATAGACAACTATGCAGTTGGAATGAACTTATTGTTGTTTCTCACTGGTAGGTTTATTTGCAGACAGAAAGGATTGGATGTTACGGAAGCAGCTCCTTATATTCTAAAAGTAGTGGAACTAATCAGAAGTGATTTTAATAACAAGATTCTAAGTAAAGGAAAACAAAAAGGGAATACTCAATTGAAGCAGAGCCAGTACTTCATGTGGGAGATCTTTATTGGGTTTACTGATCCCAACCCAAATACAAGGTGGAGTATTAAGAAGGCTTTGTTCCACCCAGATTGTATTCAACAGCTTTTATTTTGTTTCCATAATAACTTTCCAATTCTATGGCATCCTCAGGTAATTGCTATAATCAAATCAAATATTATACCTAACAATGTGAGCTCTCACCAAACTTTCATAGAAGATGAGAAACAATATTGTGAAGTGGGAAAACAAAGCATTGGTATGGGAAAGAGTTCAGTGGCAAACATAAATAGTAGTAATCAGATAAATATTCATAATGTTTCACATGCTACACATTTCAATAATTATAGTGGCGGTCAGAGTCCAGTTTCTGAAGACTTAGCAGAATCCCAGAGAAGCTATTATAAGTCAGTTGGAACGTCTCTAAGGCCTGCAAATCCTCCAATAGGTCATAAGTTCTTTAAAAACGACGGACAACAACATAAACTAATGCTAAACAGCCAGTTTTTGTCAGGGTCTTCTGATAACAATTCAGTTTATAATAATGAGTTTGCTGCATCATTAAGAAACCAACAACAGGTGAATACCTCCTCTGCAGCCACTCTAAGTTATACAAACAATGGCCATAAGTTTGTTGGGGTTGAAAGTTCTGTTGTGAAGCAACCCCATTTTATCAATAATTTTCACTATTGAGTTTCTAGTTATAAGAATTGCACAAAAGATGAGTCATCCATCTTATATTGATTAGCAACTCTCATTTAGTACATAGATTCCCAGTATAGTATATTGAATATTTTTCTTATTATTTTCTCAAATGTAGTTTATTCTTTGTGCATGTGGGAGGTTTACATATACTGCCACGTATGGCGGCAAAACTTATGTCATTGCATGAATGACGGCATAGCAGTCAAAAGGGGAACATGCAAAGGGGGGGGCTGCATGCGTTGCAAATTTGTGGCACTTGTGAAAAGTAGCTGATGGAAAAAATAGAGTCATAAAAAAGAACTAAAGAGGATTATGTTGAAGTTTCGAATTTTATCGAGTTTAAGAATTGGAATGCCAAGAAATAGTAAAGTTTTTAGGATAATTAGTGTGAATAATATACTGAGATAGCGAGAATAATGGATAATTTGAATGGGATTCGAGTATTATATCTTCATGGGTGAGTTTGAAGTTAATTCAGTAATATATGATAGAAATATTTTCTTATTTTCTAATAATAATAATAATTTTTTTTTTTTTTTTGCAGATTTTATGATAATTATAAGTCGTATAGAAAGAAGCAAGTAGAGGAGATTGTTGGGGTTTCATACATTCGGTCTCCAGATTTGAGGTATCGAACTTTAATAATAAGGTCCAAGACTTCATATGTTGCTATATCATTGCTGATTTTTATAGTATTAATGTAAGTTTTAAATTAAATAAATTTAGGAAAAAAACAATTTACTTATTTATCTTATAATACAGAATAGTTGAATTCTTGGTATCTTTTAATCTTGGATTGAAGATTGTATTACCAATATTAATGGTAAGTTTAAAATATTTTCAATTTGATTGAAGATTAAAAAAACAAAAAAAAAAAATCAAAGGCTTTTTTAATCATTGTAGGGTATAGAATAACTGGGATAATAGTATTGAAGCGTTGTGCAAATGTTGCAAAAGATATAATAGAAAAGAATATATTGGCCTTCAAGCCTGAGATAATTATGACGTCAGATTTTTCAGCAGTTAGTGTGAGCAAGGTAAACTCAAGGATAAGCAAAGTTCCTGTGATAATGTTTTCTCCATCTATCATAAACTTTAGAAGATTTACGTTTAGTAGAATGGAGTTAGAGCCTGAAAGATTTCAAAGTCTGATGATTGTACAAAGTCTTAATGATAAAATTGTGCCAACAAGAGATATAATGGAACTAGTTAGTGGTTTTGATGAAACACAAGTAAGAACTCATTTTGTTCAAGGAGTTGGAACTCTACTTCCAACTTATGCAAGTCTCTCATCCGAGCAATTAAGAATGTACATGGTCGAAATTCTGCAAATGGCTTCAGAAGATAATGGTATTACTAGTGATTCTCAAAGTAATAATGTAACAGAGATGCAGAGATTTAGTAACAAGAGCGATGCAATGGAACAAGGAATTAATAAATTGGTTAGTAATAGATTACAAACAATGCATACATTTACAGATTATAATTATGGAATTAATTTGCCCTCACTAAGGAAGCCAATTTCACTCATCAGCAGAAGTCCCAGAAACAGTTATTCTAAGTACAAAAGTCTTGGCAGCGAGTTGAGAGATTCAGGATACAACCAAGATAATGAACTTGATGAGAATGAACAGTCACCTTTGATTGAATCAAGGGAAAAACTTACTTCTAGGTCAATATATAATCCAAAGCCAAACAATGCAAGTGAACTATTTAGTCAGCTAGAACATATTAAGGAAGATGATAGTAGCGAATATTATAGTGATAAATCATGAAAATATTCAAGTTAGAATAGGCTTGAGATCACAAAAATCATTCCAATGTTGGCGCCAATTTGGAATTAAAGTGGTAATTTCAAAGTAACGATAAATGAAAAAGTAGGCTATGGAGGGGACTTTATATATAATTCTGGATTCAAGAAGTTTATTTAAATATGAGGACACTGGAGATAGTCAATCAAATACTCAAAATAACTTATTGGTTTCGGGAGAATGCGTATTGAATTCAGTATTTCAATTCACAAGGCTATATAATCTTAGTACTGGTCAGAAAAAGAAGCTGAATATATATCTATGCGACTCAAAAGGCGAAAATTTGTTGTTTGATGGCTTTATATCTGGTTTGACAAAGGAGTTACAATTTGAGATAATGCCAAAGATGTTAGAGGAGATTTCAGAAAGAATTTCATTGGGCGAGATGAAGATGAGCCCAACCATTTCAAAGTGTTTGTGTAAGATTAATAGTACAAGAAAGAAGTTTGGATATAATAGATCAGAAAAAGATCGTATTATACTACTAGATGCTTCAAATAAAGATGAATACATTTCTCAGTATGTATCTTTGCTGAATTGTGGGTTTGCATCACAAAAATTGGTAAGTTATTTACTCATATTATTAAACATTAAATTAATTGTAATGTTTTGAATCAGGATGTGGTGATTGATGTTGTGAGTGTTACAAGGAATCCATCTCCTTTATTGAATAATTTAGTTGATATATGTAATGGTTTAAATTTGAAGTATTCTCAAATTGTAGACTCTTTGGCAGAGAGTAACATTGAAATAAATAAGGAGGATCATCATTGGTTGGATCAGGGATTGACTCCTTTTTTGATTTTTCATTTATTACCTTCTATTCAGGCACGTGAGGAGATTTTTATTTCCATTAATAAAACAAAGCAGACAGGTTTGGCTGTATGTTTCTGTCATCATCAGAAAATTGAAATAGGATATGTATGCTCATCTTGCCTGTCGATATTTTGTTCAAAATTTAAAGCTCCAATCTGTTCAACATGCGGGTAAGTTTTTTCAAAGATGTTTATTAATTTATTTATTCAAATTTTTACTCAATTAATTAGAGCGAGATTGAAAAGAATACCTATACAACAAAAGACTCTAAGTAGCTTAAACATTGAGGATGGAAAAAATATATATTAGTTTTGAAGTACTTATTAGTATAATCAATAATTCCATAAAGATCTTTGTTGACACAATATAATCAAGAATAAGTCAGGAGGGAGGAAAAGACAAAGAACTAATAAAAGAAAAGGAAATAATCAATTTAGAAAATTAATGTAACTTATTTAATCCAAAACTTAAAATTATAACATTGGCCTACAAAGGGAGTTCCACTTCAACTCAGAGTCTTCTTTGAAACAGATAATTGTTATTCTTTTAGCTGAAACTTTGACTCTAGAAAGTTCTGAGTCTATAGGGTTAGAAAGGTTTGCAATTTTAAAAAGGAAGTTAGTATTTTCAGATAAAACTTCCAATGAAATTGTATTATTTGTTACTTCCAAATTTGGTTTCCCTGCTATTTCAACAGGTGATTTACTGGATATCAATTCGGCTAGATCCTGTAAGCTTATATAAATCTCAATACTTTCTCCACAGTCTGACCATGAATACTTTTTAATCTGAACACTTCGAGGCTTGTCAGAAACAGGCTCTTTTTCATCATCTTTATGCAGCAAAATTGGCTGTCCTCCTGTTACTATTCCTGGTCCTTCAAAGATCTTTGCATCCTTGAGGTCTTGAGAATTGTTCTTGTGAGCATAATAATAACTAAATTCTCCCTTTTCCTTAATGTTACTTCTGAGAGCAGAAAGTTCCTTATCGTTTGAACCCATTTTCCTCTCTCTTTTTAGTCAAACTTTTTGTACTAGCAAATTTTGTCTACCTTGGTAATTTTAATATTCTTTGTAATTTCTATTAATTAATACCGGACCATTTTGGCGCCAAAGTCAGAGTTAAATATAAATCAATTATATATAAGATTTAATCAAACAATTCAGCCCAAGATAAATGAATAAGAAAAATTTAGGAAGCAATGTTTATATGAGATGAGTTGAAGGAAATGAAATGATGAAGATGTTCATTGTGTGAGTATGCATTATTCTTCCAGAATTTGGAAGATAAGTGCAGTTTTATCGTAGAAACTACAACTAAAACCAAAAAGTGTGTTATTCATTCTGAATGTGTCAATTCCATATACTATGGAATTGTGAGAAAATTGACTTTCTGAATCGTTTGGGACAGAAATATGTTGTTTTTCTATATTCAAATTTGGATCTAATTTCAAGTATTCAAAACCATAATAACATTGTGCCATTCCAAGGTAATCTTCAAATTGGTTAATTCTCCAAATTCCTCCATTAGTTTTGTGCTCATAAATAGGAGAGTTTATCATCCTAAAATCCCAGAATCTAAGGGTTTCGTCGTAACTACCTGACCAAAATTGATGATTTCTATTCGACTTTTGGATACAAGTTACACCCATAGAATGGGATTTCTTGTTCTTCATTATTGGCTCATCAGTACAACTTGTTCTGAGATCCCATAAAGATAAAGAGCAATCGTCAGCTCCTGTTGCCAGGAGATTTCCCTCTTGGTCAAGAAATGACACTGTCCATACTTCAGTATTTGGATGAGCATGGAATTCGTTTTCAATGATTTCAGAGTTTCTAATAATGAAAACTCTTCCGTCTGAAATGCTATAGCAGGTTTTTCTAAAATTAGCATTCAAAGATTCAAAGGAGTTAGGTCATTCAAGAGATATAGAAATTAGGATGGAAATTTAGGATGAAAAAAAAGGTTTTTTTTCCCTCCCCCTTTTTCTCCAACCTAATATTAGCTTACCTGGTACCATTAAAATAAATACAAGACAGGTCTAGCCCAATTACATGGTTGTTATTGTCTATATTTTCAGACCTAACAGAATTAAGAAGCTTATAGCTGCAAAAATCTGAGTCTATTCTAAATAGTTTAAGGCTCTTATCGGAACAGAGACAAGTAATGTGGGTAAAGTCCGGATTGTTGAGGTTTACATCTTTAGGGTCCCATTTAAAATTAACGACTCCTGACTCTGCATTAATATACATTTTGGGTTTGTGCTCTACATTTTCTGCAGTTTTAGAAGAGTAATTTGGGTGGCCATCATGAATCTCCAGAACTGACTGGATGTCATATATATTGATTCCCCCAATTCTGTGCTGAGACTCTGCATCCTCAAGGCAGTAAAGGCCAACTCCAAAGTGTCGATTATCCACGCCATTCATATAAATACAGTCAGCTGGATGCTCGAATTTTAGAATCTGCGTTGCATGCAAACGGGAATTAAGCTCGGATTTTAGTGTGCATGCGCTTGGGCCAGAAATAGCATGCATTGACAAATTACAATATACAAGCAAATTAAGAGGTTTTACGAAGTAATTTGAAAAAAATTGGAATCGGCAGTTATTCAAAGTAGCCTTTACCCTCAAAAGTAAGAATTACGGAGGTTCTTGATAAAAGAAAATTTCAATATTGAAGTGTTTAGAAAAATTAAGCTTAGAAGCCAAGGAAGGACTTTAACCAATAGTATAGAAAAAATAAGCGGCCGACAGTAAAAAGAAAAACTAAATACCAAATTTGAATTTGACCAATTTTGGGAAAGAAAACTGCGAAAAAATTGGTAGAGTATCCCAGCTCTGGCTTCCAAAGATTGAAAAACTGGGAATTATTTGGAATTAATATAATAAATATATATATATTTTTTATGTGTACATATTGGAAATACTCGGCAAGTTTTTAAGGCTTAATTCTTGGGCGGGTCTTTTATCCAAGACAGTGGAGAGTAGAAGAGAAGGAAATAAGGGTAAATTTTTGCAGAAAGCTACAAATTGAGCGTGAATGATCAAATAGCTCCAAAATTAACGAAAAAAAAGATGAAGAACTCAAATTGTTAGGCATATGGCAAAATTCTCAGTAGCCAGTTCGTCGGCTTCAATGGAGCGACTGAGCTACGATAGATCTTTACTAAGGAGTGCAACAGAAAGTTATTCTCCATTAGATAGAGCTATCAAGTATTCAAATTCGAAGGTTGTTCTACAACGGTTGGTTTTGATTAGAGAGTTTATAGATATTTGCCACGATGTTGGGTATTCCAAGGCAACGAGTACTTTGTTACCAATATTAGGGAGGTTAATTAAAGATAACGAGGAGGATGTAAGGCGAGGAGTATTGAGTATTTTGGGTGATTTAGTTGGGTTTTTGGTACAATCTGATTTGGAAAAAGGTTACAATGTTGTTTTATCGACTATTATTCCAATAATAAAAGATGTTTTGATGGGTGATATTCAAAATACAAGCATTTCTATTAAAGAGGCTGCTTGCCATGTTGGTATAACATTATGTTCCCATTTAAGGCATTCAGATAGAGTTCATTCCATTTTATCTATTAGTTTGGCTCTTGCGAATGACTTGGATAATGAGGATTCGAGATGTTTAGCATCTTGGATGTTGAATGGTTTAGCTGAGTATATGGGCAAAGATATTTGCATGCAATTTATAGTTCCTCAAATTAAATGTCTAGCAGATGATCACAGTGAGAGAGTCCGAATGTTTACAGTTATGAATCTTTGTGAGGTAATTCGAATCACTCAGAGTTTTTCAGAGCTATTTACAGTTTTCAAGCGTTTATTACTATATGATTCGAAAGCAGTTAGGAAATGTGCAGTAAAAGTGATTATTGGTATCTTCAGCAGTATAAAAACTATTGATAGCAGCGATTTTTCTACTTTCCTAATTGAGATTTTGAGGGATATTTCTGACAAAGACCTTATCAACGATATAAACAAACAGATTGGCCCTCTAATTACTTTATTTAGGGACCCAGAATGTGTCCCAAGGGAGATTCTTGATATATATTTGGCTATGGGAGTGTCTTCTGAAGCAGATGAGAATATAGCGATATCAGAGATTGATTCCAAGGTCTCTAAAATGGAAGAGGATAGTCAGGTTTGTAATAGGCAGGGCACAGAAGAGGATGATCAGGCTTCTAGAGGCCATATAGAGACGTTTAGCAGCAGGAAGTCATCTGCGACAATGGATATTAAAACAGAGCATGAGGAGATTTCCTTGCTTCCTTTTGGGAGTAATTTGGGGTTAACATTTAGAGAGCTTGAGTTCAATGGACCATCTTACTTTTGCTCTTATAGCTTCGCCTCCGTATTCTCACGTATGGGTCCCAGCAGCTGGCCTGAGTTTTCTAAGCTTTTGGCTCATCTTGTTGAGAGCCCTCATTATTCAGTAAGGCTTCCAATTGCCGCCTCTATGTCTTTAATTCTAGCAACTGCACTTTCTTGTGGAGATAGATCTCATTCTCATCTTATTCGTTCCACTTCCTTGTTACAAAATCCTCCTTTATCAGATTCATCCAACATGAGTAAAAGCGGTACAATGGACAAGGAGAAAAGCGAGAAAAGTAGTGCAGAGATTAAGAAAGAAAAAGAGTTTTGTAACACGATTGAAAAGGGAGCCGACATGTTCTTTAACAATATTAATCAAGAACCTGCTAAATGTCTTCTAATAGGCTCTCCCTTCAAGCTTCCATGTTCCAAAGGCTGCCATCTTCGTACAGATATTATATCATTTTTGCATGATATCATTGGGAAACTGCTGGATGATAGTGACATCTATGTAAAAAGAGCCATATTTGGCTGTCTTTCAGACATCATTAAATGCCTTCCTCATAAGGAACACGTGGAACCACTTATTAAAAAGTTCCCTGACCTACTTAATTCTTGCCGAATTGACTGGAGATGCAGAAATATCTTAGCTAACCAGATCAGAAAGATTTGTATAGATCTCCACTTAAGGAATATGGAAATTAGGAGACATTCAGAGACTTCCCAGGAGCTTTTTACTGGAAGATTTGCTCAAGAATACTTATCCCCAGTAGCTTTTTCGCTACTTCTTGATCCAGTTTCTGAAGTTAGAAAAACTGCTATAAACAGTATTTCCTCTCTTTTAAGAATATCTTCGCCGTTCCTTTGGCACTTCTTCCAAAATGGGGGTAATGTCCACGATCTTCCAAATCCAATTCATTCTCCAGAATCCACTTCTGGCCCTAAAAAAGATATTCAGGTTATTTCATCAGTTTCCACATCATCTTCATCTACTTCAGCTTCCTCACCAACTCCTTCCTCCTCCAATCCTATTGATACCTCTTGCTCCGTGACCACTGTGAATGTTACTGGAAACTCTAAATCCTTTGAATCAAAAGAGGAGAACAAAGATCTTTCCTCTTCAATCAGTGACTCTGAAAAGCAAAATAAAGATGTTAATGATATCCTATATAAGAGTTTTCAACCGCTATATATTCATAAACAAAACTCGTCCATAATATATTCATCTATTTATAACTTCTCCCCAAGTTCGTCTAAGGCTTTAAGAAAGGGAAATGGAGAAATCACTGGTTCTGCTACTAATTCTGGAATTATCAATGGAGTTAATGGATTTATTAGCAATAATAATTATAATCAAGTCCAAATCACGAATGCAAATTTTAATGATGCTTACCCCAAATTTTCAGAGAAACTTCGAGTATTGTTTTCTCTAGACGAAGAAAATGGTAACTGTAAGTTATTCAATGAATTAGCTCTAATTTGGTGTATTCTTAAAACATTTGCAATCTCAACCAAATACCATCATAGACAAGAGTTTATACAAATGTGTGATCGCTTTATTAGAGATATTCCTAGAGGATTTTTTTATGCCTATTTCCTTAATCCTCTCATATTACTTGCTTCTGATCCTATCAGAAATGTTAGATCCACATGGTTAAGAGTTATTGGACCTCATATTAAAGATTCTGGTAGATTAGCACAATGTGCTAATATTGTTGCAGCTTGTAAGCTCATGAGCCAATCAGAGTTTGACAAAGAATGCAACAAATACTTATCGAATATCAAATTCTTACCAAAGAATACCCTAAAACGGGTAGAGTTTCTATCAGTTAAAGATATTACAGAGATTATTGGCCGTACTGTCAGTTATGATGATATCCTTACTTGGAATCAGCAACCTTTAATCAAACATTTCAATCTTTATATGGAAGAAGTCTTAGGATCTCTATGGTGTCTTGATAATGTGCAAGGTTCAAGTCTTCATGCATTCTCCAATGCCAATTCTATTATTAGAAAGCCATTTTACTCTTCTGAGCGCTGTTCTGACCTCACAATGGAGTATGAAATGATGCTTCTTGAAGTAAGACCCAACTCATCTCCCACAAATATATCATCTTTAGCACCAGTAATCGCTTCCGATACCAGCAGTTTAGAATTTGGGCCATCAAACATTGATTTATTTTCCAATAGCAATGCATTATTCTCATGTAGACTTGGGGTTTGTAGAAGATCATCCGAATTTTCCGAAAATGGTTCATTATCACCCAATACAATTCTTGATACAGAAACAAAGACCATATCCAAGGAAGATTCATCCGGCATTTTGGAATTTGATTCCTCATCTTCAAAATCTTCTTATTCTGTCAATTCCTTAGAAATACTATATAGACCAGGAATACCTAGAAGTTATTCCAAATTTATCTGTCCTTCAGGAACAGATACCTCCTTCCAGAATATAACTGAAACAGAGTCAATTGTCAAAATTCGGAGAATCCCAAGAAAAAAGACGCAAAGAAGCCATTCCCAGAAGCTAAAACAAGATAAGAAACAAACTTCTATAGTATTTGATCATAAACTACACGAAGCCACTAGGAACTTCTTTATGGTCGATATTGCTAGAGCTGCAACTGATGATCTATTTTAATATCATCTGCAACTCTTATATGAATTTACAAAGGTATAAGAGAAATGAAATGAATCAATGAATCAATGGAATACCTAATTCTTTATTTAACTTAATAAACTTTTTAATTAGAGAACTGGACAATTATTTTAATAATGAATATTTTTGTAGTAATATATATATTTATACGTATATATAACAATTAGACTAATTAATTTATCTTTTGTTTTCTATAGTTCCTTTTTGTAAAATTTTGTCTAAATTAACGAGAGGATGATTTACAACTGAATAAAATATATACTTCATACTTCCTAGGATTCTATAGAATCTAAGATTTTTTTCGCCTTGTTCAATATAAACTCTATTGAAGCATTGTAATCATTAACCTTTTGATCCACCCTTGTCTTAGTAATTTCTTTTTCATGTTCTTTTACTGTCTGCTTCAAGGCTAAATCTAATTCCTTGAGAAACCCATCAAACTCTGAGCTGAAAGCAGGATATTCTTCTTTACCACTATTATCCATATTAATTATTCTTTGGGAATAATTAAATGAATAAACTCACAGAGCCCGCCCTAAGGCGCGCTCTGCATGTTTTGGCGGGTTTCATTTTATAGGAAGGATAATATAATTGGGAGGACAATATAAAGGAGAGAAAAAAAAAATTGGTGGATTAAAATTAAACAAGGTGCAAGGAGTGGTAGTGGTAGAGTGAAATAGAAAGAAAGGGAAGAGAAGAATAAGAGGAACTGTAGAAAGAGAAGAAGAGAAACTAAAGCTGAAAGAATTTTCATTACAAATATCAAAAAGGTGCGAGAATAAGGAGAAAGTGAGACTTTAGTTTATTAATTTGTGTGTGTGCGTGTGTATATAAGAATTGGAGGATATAAAGCAATATTGGGTTGCTTTGGAGCTTTTTTTCGTGGAGAGAATAAGGGTGGAAAATGACAGATTTTAGTGAAAAGAATTTGGAGTATAGGTTGGACAGTTCAGAACACCAAGCACAAGGTCAGGGACAAGGGCAAGGGCAAGGGCAAGGACAAATTCAGAACGAAAATAAGATTCCAAGTGGTCCCATAATAGCAACATTATGTTGCTTGTCGGCTTTGGGTTTAAGAGGAAAAGTGGTATCATCATTCTCATTCTTTCCTCCGAAATTGAGCGGTCTAGTATTGAGAGATCGAGATGGAAGCGAAATAGAGTTTAAGAAGGAGTATATACGCATGAGATTTGGGTTAGAAAAGATTACCTTAAGATCTGTGACTAATATAGAAAAGAGATTGGAAGATTTGTTAGTTGGAGAGAGAAAGGCTGATATTTTTTGTACTTGGTTGGAAAGTGGTAGATCAAAGATACCTATTTCTTGCATTAGTATATCCCCAGTTCATAATGAAGATGGTACTAGAGAAAAGATTCCAGCATTCATATTTAGTCATGGAAATGCGACAGATATTGGAAGCATGCTACCTTGGTTTGTAAATTTGAGCTTAAAGTTAAATGCGCATGTTTTAGCTTATGATTATAGATCATATGGTCTTTCCAAAGGAAAACCGACAGAGAGAGGGATTTATGCAGATATTAAAGCAGTTTATGAATATGCAAGAGACGAATTAAATTTTCCAACTGATAGAATTTTTCTGTTAGGACAAAGTATAGGTTCAGCTCCAACAATACACCTTGCTAGAAAACTTAGGAAGAAGTTGAGAAAGAATACAGGTACAAGAACAACTTCTGATAAATCCAATATTGATTGTAATAGGTCTGGGCTCCCTTTAGGAGGAATTATTATTCAATCTGGAATAGCTTCGGGTTTAAATGCTCTTTTAGCTCCAGATTATAAGAAAGATATACCATGTGATGTATTTCCAAACTATAGGAATATTCGAAAAGTGCCATTTCCAATTCTTATTTTGCATGGAACTAATGACCAAGTTATTCATATTTCAAACTCTAAGAAGTTGTTTGAGAATGCGAAAGAAAATAAATTCCATCCTCCAGTAACTACTTGGTGGGTTGAGGGAGCTAACCATAATCTTCCAGGGCCAAACCCCAAAAAAGAGTACTACCAAAAAATTGGTGCTTTTATTAACTCTGTAATTTAATATTTAGAGACAATTATTATCATTTTGACTTTATGACCAATTTTATATTAATTAATCATATAATTCTATCTCATTTTATTATATATAATTTGTTTGTACCCCTAGTTTATCTTCAAATCTTCAAAAATATATTCTTATTCTTATCTATACAGCCAATTGTTGTAAATATGGATGTATTTGCTCTTTTATTTATTATTAAATTTGGTGTGTGCTACTTAGAAAACTCTCTTATATGAATTCTTCAAATCTTAAGTACTATTCCTTTTCTCTTAGCTCCACTAAATATTCGCACAATTATTGTATTACAGCAAAATCGCATATTATTTACACGTGTCTGCATGCAATGACATATTTCCACATGCAGTCATTTTTACTGACAATGTTACAAATGTTTGCATGATGCTCGAATTTTGGTAAAATGACATTTATTTTGGCGGGAAAATGTTCTTGACAGAAAACTTTTTCATCACGAAGCTTATAACTAAAGAAAAGGAGGAACTTTGGTGTTTTTTTTTCTAATTATTAGAAGGAATTGAGATATCATAGAGAAATAGTTTGAGAAGATGTTGCTTCGGTCTGGTATAAATTTTTACAAGTCAGTTGAAGGTTCAATAGGGTTAAGAAGCGCTGCTATTAGGTTCGGAATGCGTTATATAAGCTCTGGAAAAGAGCTTAGTTTTGGAGGAAAAGCCAGGAAAGAAATGTTGAAAGGTGCAAACGACCTTGCAGATGCTGTAGGAGTGACTTTGGGGCCAAGAGGTCGAAATGTCGTTATAGAGCAGAGATTTGGGGAAGCTCCAAAGATTACCAAAGATGGGGTCACAGTTGCAAAGGCAATTCAATTTGGTAAAGGCTCAGTGAATTTGGGTGCTCAGTTATTAAAGAATGTGGCAATATCAACAAACGAGGAGGCTGGTGATGGTACAACTACAGCCACAGTGTTAGCAAGAGCAATTTTCAAATCAGGTTGTGAGAAAGTTGATGCAGGATTAAATCCAATGGACCTACTTAGAGGAATCAAGCTTGGAGTTGAGCATGTGGTTAATGAATTGGATTTATTAAGCCAACCAGTAAAATCTCATGATGATATTTTGAATGTTGCTACAATTAGTGCAAATGGTGATTCTATTGTTGGATCTTTGATTGCTCAGGCTTATAGTAAAGTTGGTAGGCATGGTACAATTAATATTGAGGAGGGGAATACTACACAAAGTGAGTTGGAGATTGTTGAGGGGTTAAAACTTGACAAGGGTTATATATCCCCATACTTTATTACAAATCAAAAGTACCAAAAAGTTGAATTGGAGAATCCATATATACTGATTTCACAAGGGAAGATATCATCTTTGAAGTCTATTCTCCCAATTCTAGAATTCTGTATCTCTTCCAGATCTCCTTTATTAATTATTGCTGAAGAAATTGAAGGAGAAGCTTTAACAGCTTTGATTTTGAATAAACTTCAACTCAATTTAAAAGTTTGTGCAGTGAAAGCTCCAGGATTTGGGGATCATAGGAAGCAAATACTGGAGGATATCTCAGTCTCTGTTGGAGCTAAAATTATTCAAGAAGAGTTCTCAAATGCAAAGCTTGATCAGATGAATTCTAATCAAATACAAGAATTCCTTGGTAAGTGTAAAAGTATTTCAGTCTCTAAAGATGAAACAATCATTACTCAAGGTCAAGGATCACCTAAAGACGTAAAAGATACTATTTCCTTACTTAAATCGCAAATTGAGGAAAATCAAAAGCTTACTGATTATGATAAAGAAAAGCTTCGAGAAAGACTTGCAAGATTAACAGGCAGAGTTGCTTTAATTAAGATTGGTGGATATTCTGATACTGAGATTTCTGAGCTTAAGGATAGGTTTATCGATGCCTTGAATGCCACAAAGTGTGCAATAGAACAAGGAATTGTTCCAGGAGGTGGTTCCGCTTTGTTATGGGCATCTAGAAATCTTGGAAAATTATATTCTCAAAGTCCTCCTCCTGGAAAAACTTTAACACCCTCTCAATCGTCATCAAATGAATCGAATCCTATTAGAAATTATGATATGGCAATGGGTGTTAAGATTATTCAAGATGCATGCAAGGTACCTTGCCACCTCATTTCTTCTAATGCAGGTTTTGATGGTTCAGTTATCGTTGGAGAATTGGTTAAAGTCTTTTCTAAAGGAAGTAAGCACTTTGGTTTTGACGCTCAGACTGGTCAGTTTGTTGATATGATTGAAAGTGGTATTCTTGACCCTACTAAAGTTGTCAAATCTGGTCTGAGAGATGCTGCTAGTATTGCATCTTTGATGACTACAACACAAGTATCTGTATTCGAACCGAGCAATCAATCAGAAAAGAATAATTCCTCTGGATCAAATTCCTCCGAATCTTCTTCTTCATTTGGTTCACTTCCTGGTGATTTTTACTAAAGTTTGTATATACTCATACAAATTAATTAAGAAAGCATTCAAAGCAATAAAAGACAAAATTTTATATATTTTCATTCATTTCAAATAAATCAAGTTAAACTTAAACCAACCAAGAAAATATAATAACCTCTAAATTAATATTTAATTCAACATTTTTCTTACTCTCTCAATCGCATTCTTGACAGAAATTCTATTAATTGGATCTATACACAACATATCTTGAATCAGCATTCTTGTTTCCAATGATATTCCTTCTCGGTTGAAAACTAAGTTGTCAGAGTTCTCTTTTATGGATCTTAAAAGTTCTCTTGTATCTTGTCCAAAAAATGGAGGACTTCCATTCAAGATACAATACATAACACAGCCTATTGACCAAATATCTCTTTTAAATCCATCTATTCCATCTTTGGTACATTCCAACTTAAAACACTCTGGAGGAGTAAATAACATAGATCCTTCTATTATAAATGGTAATCAAGAGTTAATTAATTAATAGTAATTATGATGATGATGATGATATATTCCTAGAAGTTTACTCCCTCTCCCTCCTATTAATCACCTTAAAATATAATTAAACTTACCAGAATCATATATTAACCCAGAGTCATTAACTATAATAGATGAGTTGAAATCGGAAAGTTTTACTTGGAACTTGGAAATAAACTTAAGTGCGGTATCAGACTCCTTATTTGTTGAAGGAAAGTCTTTTTGGAAGTATTCCATATATTCTTTGAGCACCAATAACTGCATTAAGGAGCTCCTCCCCAAGAAAGCCTTTTCTTCTTCTTCTTCCACATCTCTTCCTCTTAATAATCTTATTTGTTCAGCTTTTGCTCCTGAAGTTGACTCAAATATGGGAGCATCCTCCCAAAGACACTTTTCCTCAAACAATTCATCCTCATCATCCTCATCCTCCTCATCCTCATCCAAACTATTCAAGTCTTCAACAGTACAAATCAAATCTGATTCATCAACTCTTTCTGTTAAAAAGATATTTTCTGGCTTAATATCCCTATGTACAATTCTATGTTCATGTAAATAATCAACACAAACAAGTAATTGGTACAATATTAATATTGAAATCTTCTCACTATAAACCATAATCCTTCTGGAATTATTAATTACACTATAAAATTTACCATACCTATTCCAATACATCAACTGAAAAGGTAGATACTCATGAACCAGCACTATTTGATTCGATTCTGGTACCTCAATCAAGTCAAGAACTCTTGGTATACTGGAATGATTCAATTTTCTCATTATTAAATATTCCAAAATCACCCTCTCATACACAGATAAAATTATCTTTTGGTTATTTTCCATAACCAAAGCAACTTTATGAGATTTAAGACATGATAATAACCCTATTTTAAGTGTAGTTAAGATACTTTCAACACTATCTTTATTAAAAGAAAAAAGTTTCCTACCCCTATATGCCCTAAAGTAACTACCTTCACCTAAGAATCCTTCCTTTGATGAATTGTAGGCATAATTATTTAAGCAGTAGTTAACACTCAAATCGTCATTTTCTATATTTGTCTTAATTAATACCCAAAGAAAACCATTTCTATCTAAATTTAATAAACTTTTAATCTTAAAAATCATATTTTTACTCACTCGCCTTGTCTCTCTATATCTAGTTGTTTCTTTTATATCCCTTCAATTTTCAATCTTCATCTTTTCTTTTAATAATTTTATTATATTTTAATAAATATTTAATATTATCTAAAAATTGTGCATGCATAATTTGTGCATGTTTTCCCGCCTAAATGATGCACAATTATACAAATTAATAAATAGGTAAATAACAGAAGAAAAGTACATGAAAATACTACCAAAAGACGGAATGTCCAGTCTATATTGGAAAAGAAAGTGTAAAGAAAGTGTAAAGAGAATGAATCCAAAGTATTTCATGTAGATATGAGAAAAAGATCATAATAACACGTGATGTCTAGATTATTTGGGTACCAATAAGGTACCTAAATAATATAAGATAGATTCATTTTTTACAGAGTTGTAAAAAAAGCGACTATTGTTAAATAGAATTTGAAAGAAATAAATAGGAGTAAATTCTTTAATATTTTTTCAAAATGTCAGAAACAAGAAGATCATTTTTAGGAAACATAGCAAATGGAATTGGTAACTTTATAATGGGATCAGATGAAAAGGAATATAACTTGGTAAATGTAGCAAGAGCATCAGCAACATTTGCAAAGCCAATAATTGGTCAAGTTTCAGAATTTGTCGAATCTGGAAAGAATTCACTTTCAGATTCATTTGTATGGAAAGATTACCATAGAGGTTATATATCAACAGAAGAAGCAATAGATTTAGCTTCAACAACAGCAAGGGAAGTGGAGAGTTCTGAACCAGAGGAGTTTAAGATTAGATATGAGGAGAAGATTAAGAGTAAGAGTCAAGTATTTTCTTATCCAACTCCTCGTTTGGAATCATTATCTCAAGCTATAACAGATTCGAAGGAAAAGATTCAGAATAGTGAGATCATTTCAAAGATTGGATCCTGTGGATATAATATATATCATTTTCTAAAATCAGGATCAATCAAAGTTTTTGTTAATATTAAAGAATTAATATGCAAAGCATTGAGCTTTTTAAGGAATTCTATAAGATTTTGTGATCAAATTATTTTCTTTTTCAAGAAGAACTGGGGAATCTTCTACAAAAAAGTGAATAAGATAATACTAAATATCAAAAATAATCCTTTGGGATATCCAAAGAAAGTCTATTATTTCATTTATGGATTCTTCCATAGAATTTATGAGAAAATTTATCATTACAGACATCCAGAAGTTCACAAGTCAAAGATTGCAGCTTTGGGAAGCTCTATTAAGAATATTGGTTGGTCTTGGAGGAAGTGATTTGGTAATAATAAATTACTTAGGAAATAGTTTATTACGAGGAATGAAGAGAGGAAAGGAATAACATAGAAAGAGAATAAGAAGAAATAATGTAAGAGGGACAAAATTTGAAAGTCTAGTTTTACTTGGTTGAATCCAATTTCTCAAATTACTATAAACTAAATATTAAATGTTTCTCTATATTTATGAACAAGAAGAGCTTGGGGGAACTCATTCTTATTTATTATAGAGAGAAACAAAGAGAAAGAAAGGGATAAAATGGAGAAAAAGAGAGAGAGGAGTAAATTTCTAGTCCTTCTTACAAGCTTTATTCGTACATTTACTGCTATTACAAGTCTATACATTAGAAGTTAATTAAAGAAAGATGGAAATTAAAAGAGAAAACTTATTATATTTATACATTGGAAGCTCTTTCATTTCCTTACCTTATATTTTATTTCTATTTCTATTGATTTTCTTTATCTTACTTTTGTATGCATGCATATCTAAAAATTGGATCTCGAGACGATATAAAAATTTATGATAGGTACCGGTACCAAATATATTTATAAAAAAAAAAAAAAAAGAAATAGGATAGAATAGTTATTAGTTGTAAATTAATTAGACAATCATTTAGGGTAATTAATTGATTAATTTCTAAATTTGAAAGCTGTTGTCAAACCAGAGTAAGAGAAGGGTGCATGAATCTAGTAGGCGGGAAATGTTTAATAATTAAGATGATTTTGTAGACTTAGATTTCCATGTTTGTTTTTTCTCAATAGGGCTTCATCGTATTGCTGGAATTTAATAAAATCATTTCTAGATTTCCAGATTATAAAAAAAAGTATGATCTTCCACACAAAGTTAAAGAATGTAAAGACTTTAGAGAAATTGCGAAGGTCACCTTCTTCAGAGCTAACACTCCACGCTGGAAAGAATATGTTCATCCAGAATATATCAATAATAAGTGAAATAAATATGGAATAAAGGATAAATTTGAATCCATTATTAGTCCATCTAGAAGAAGCAAATCCCTCATTACCAAGATTACACCAAAATATATAACAAGTTGTCAAAGAATCCAAATAGCATGATCTTGTAGCACTAGCAATCCATTGAAGAAGAAATGAAATAAAAATTACATATTTGTAAAGTACTTCTGGACCATTCATTTTAAATTGAGTTAGTGAGTTATCCAGTTTATTTGCTAAATAATCTGGAACTGATGATAAATAAGAATATAAAGAAAGATTGTTTGATTTTGGTAAGAAAGGTTCATCTAAACAAGCCAGTTCATTTTGATAAGTATTCAAATCTTCCATTTTCTGATCTCTTTTTTGCTTAAATTCTCTTACATAACTTTTATATAGAATATGTCTCGAATATAACCATTGACAAGAAATCAATAAAGATCCTATTACAACTTCATCAGTATTACTGTAAATCTCCTTTCTTAATTCATGCTTTCTTTGGTCTGCAAGCTCATCTAAGATTACATTGCATCCTCCTAGCTGCAGATTACTTCTACTATCCAATAATATTATATCTAAAATATTTGCCTCACTTGCAAATTTCCTCTCAATCTCAAAACTGAACAACTCATTCCAAAATACGCATTTCTTATCATGTTGATACCTTTTCCATTGAGTCTCAATTACTTGATCCTGGCATTCCAAGTGAACCTTATATCCTACCTCCAAATTCATCTCTTTTTGTAAATCCAAACTGACCACTTGAATCATTAACTTGCTTTCCTCTTGGTCGTATTTACTTGCAACATTCTCATACCTCCTCAAATTATTCTCAGCTTGCTGTCTAAGTTGTTCCAAAGCTTCAAACTCCCTAAAACAGGTGTCTAACATTGTCTGAAGTTCCCATCTTCTTTTCAAATAGTTATCCTTAATTTGCTTTCCACTACATTTATCTATATGTGTTGGCTTTATTGATAAAAATACGTTCCTCATCACATCTCTATTAAATCTTATATTTGAAGTCTTTACTCTCTCCGAAACTTCTTCTAAACTATAATACTCGCAATCTTTTATACCCATTATAGCAAAATATTCCCCTAAATCCCTATTCATTTATTATTACTTTAGTTAAAACCTTATCCAGAGCCTTTTTGATCTCTTTAGACCCCCACACACACTTACCTCTTAATCTGTTGAACAAAGGCCTCTCTATTCCTCTGCATTGAAAGAGGTGTTTCTGAAAATATTGGAACTTCCATTTTTCAATATTTTTACATCAATTTCCGCTATTTTTCCTTTTTTTTTCTTGTGTTATCTATTTATAGGTTTTGGCGGGAAATACCCAACACATTGCCAGTATTATTTTCAACCTATTATCCAGTTATATTAACGAATCTTATTCATCATAATTTTGACTTAGATAAACTCATTCTAACCATCAAAGTCTCCAAATCAGAGCTTAACTATGTAGAATTTCTATTTGTATTCTTTAATAAACCCCTTCTTTTCGAGCGAGTTAATTATCCTAATTCTTTATTTATCTCTTTTCCTCTAACGCACACACATTATAAACTGTCTGTCAGTACTACAAAAATTGCTTATCCTCGCAAAATCGTATTGTCCACATGCAAACACGTCATATATTTTCTTGTAAACTATTTTGCATGCATGCACAAATTACGTGTGAAATTACTATTTAGGAAAGTAAAGAAATATTAAAATTGAATAAAAATAATAATAAAGGATTATACTAGTAATCAGGGGTTTGTAGTAGTATTATATTTGACTCAAAAATGTTTCTAATACAAGACCAAGTAAAGTTACAGTGCAGTGAGATATTTAAGTCTTCTGTATCTTGAGTATCTACCTTCAT